>NC_135974.1:22750336-22910596 GCF_053455715.1 Rhinoraja longicauda
CATCATCTCCAAGGACCTTGAATGGGGGGCCACCATCGACTCCATATTCAAAAAGACCCAACAGAGGATGTACTTCCTGTGGCAGCTGAGGAAACACAACCTGCCACAGGCAATGATGGTCCAATTCTATACTATCATCGTAGAGTCTATCCTCACCTTCTCCATCATGGTCTGGTTTGGCTCAGCCACCAAGCACGACATCTGGAGGCTGCAACGAATCGTTCAATCAGCTGAGAAGGTTGTTGGCTGCAACTTTCCCCCCATTGACGAACTGTACACTGCAAGGGCCAGGAAGCGAGCGGGCAAGATCAAATCTGACCCTCTCACCCTGGCCACAAACTCTTTGAAGCACTTCCCTCTGGAAGGCGACTCTGGATTGTCAAAGCCGCAACTGCCAGACATAAAAACAGCTTTTTTTTCCCACGAGTAGTAGCTTTACTCAATAACCAAAAGTCTGTAGCCTCTTTTTGGTCTGGTTTATTTCAGTCACATTTTTACTGTATGTTCGTATTGTTCCTTGCGAGTGGAGCACCAAGGCACATTCCTTGTATGTGTACATATTTGACCAATAACTTATTCAATTCAATTTCCATGTTGGCCATCAAACATCCATCTTCACTCATCCTAGTTCATCATCTGCACAAAATCTATCTCCCATCAACTCCTTCCCCCACTCCAACACTTCTTACCATTGACCTAAAGACTGCGCCTATTTACAGAGGCTAATGCACCTAACAAAGTGCACATCATTGAGATGTCAGAGGAAACCAGAACATCCCAAGGGGAAACTCACAAAGTCCTTGGAAGAGCAGCCATAGGAAGAACATGAAAACTCCACACAGGCAGCAAAAGAGGTCCGGATTGAACCCAGACCATTGGTGATGAGGCCTTGGATGTGAAGTTATACCACTGTGCCACCAATCCTCTAACTTCTTTTCAAGTTGCTATTTAAAAAAAAGCTTTCCCTTTCATCAAGCCTTTGGTTTCTCCTTGAAAATCACAGTATCATTTATTTCCACATGAAGCCTCTGCAGAGAAATAGTAAGGATAAAATAATAGAAGTTGGTGTTGCTGAGATTTCTACGCGTCATTATTGTTTTTAGCTATGCAAGGAAATGATTTTAAGTTCTTTAAAAAACTGACACTTTTTTGTGAGATTTGTTTCTTTAACCAATAATGCTGTTCTTTCATTGTTCTAGGCAGCAGGAGATAAAGCCAAACCATGTATTTACAATGAACATTCAATTCACCCCAACGAAAGTAGGACTTCGGAAATTAATGGTGGATTTTGACTGCAACAGAATGACGGATGTGAAAGGATTCCAGAATATCTATGTCCTAAAAGCCTAGTAAACCTGATGAACTCTTACATATTTCCATATGCTTGCTAACAAAGATTGCAATATATCAACCTTCTTTGCAATTGTAAGCAAATTCAATCAAAATGAGTCAAGGTGTTAATAACCCTTCTGTGCACCTCCTATGATTTCCATTGTATCAATAATTGTGCTTAATTAAGATGACCATTGTTGGTGACAATTTGAACTCAACTATGAACAATTTCCAGGCAGATTACCCCACTGCCAGAATGCAATAGTGTTTTGTTCACTGAAAATCCTTATTACGCTGTTTAACTACGATGATTAGTTTCCACCTCCTCTTCGAATTCTGTGCTAAATTGGGGAAAAACAAAATATGGCATTTATCCTTTCCCTAGTTTTGCAAGTTTCCCCAGATGATTTGCATCCTCTTCCTCAACGTTTGTACTCTATCGTTGCATTGCAGATCTTTTTGTTCATGTTCCTGTATTAAATATTTACTGCTGAGCAAGTTCCTGTGTCTCATATACTTTGGCTATAGGAGTTTCTTTGCTCCACCCAGCCTCGTCGATAACAATGGTTGCTGCTGTGAATAATGCATTAACAATGGTTTCTCGCTCCACCTTACTCTGAACCAAAGATACTAGTAGAGTGCCAAGATAGACCACTCGACTCTGAAAACCGTAGTAGGGCATGGATAAATTTCAGCGCCATTTTAGTAGGCAGACAGAGGGAAATGGGTAGAAACAGTAAGAAACAATAAATTCAGAGAAATTAAGCAGGGGGAAAACATCTAAAAATAAAAATAACAACAAAATGTGAGTTGATAGATGAGATATATTCTGCATTTTAATGGTATCATCACACATACTGTTCCCCCACAACGCTGATCACACTGCCAGAGGCAAAGCGAATGGCTGGTGTTGCTTACTAAAATGGCGGCCATTCCGCACCTTTGCGTACTACACTTCAGTATATGCAATTTCAACGGAGTGGTCCATCTTGTTACTCTAGTATCTTATCCAAGTACAAATACTCAAAGCTTAAATCGCAGCACCACCCACAACTCCTTTCAAAGTTGGTGAAGTTTACACGAATGCTCTAAACGATGCAGCATAAATAAAAGCATTGCAAATGATAATCATGAAAATCAGCAGCAAGCAATCACAGGGAATAGCCATAGACGAACCCAACAGATGACTAACCCAATCATTTTACAGTGAGAATGTGGGTGTATAAAGAATAGGGGAATGAAGCATGAAATAAATTATTGAATAAGAATTCAGACTCATGTACTGGCTGTAATTCAATTGATATTCGAACTTAATGGTTGGTGTGACTGTTATCAGTTATGATAATGGAAATATTTGGATATATCAATATTTTGAAAGGTTGATGAAAGAGTTTGATTCTGGGAAGGATATGTGAATGAACCCGAAGTATTGCTAAATATCTCTGCAGTTGTACATTTGCACATATCCAGTCCATTTAAAGAAGGAATGAGACAATTAATTTTCTTCAGCTGATTCCAAAATCTATTCTAAATCCTTTTAGTTCCTCAAGGGATGTTGAATGAAATATGTACTTCATGCAGCTCTGGTTAGGTGCTTTTTTGCTTTGAGTTTGGCAAAGTCTGGTAAAATTTTACGTTATTTTAGAAACATAGAAACATAGAAAATAGGTGCAGGAGGAGGCCATTCGGCCCTTCAAGCCAGCACCGCCATTCACTGTGATCATGGTTGATCATCCGCAATCAGTAACCTTTGCCCAACTTCTCCCCATATCCCTTGATTCCACCAGCCCCCAGAGCTCTATCTAACTCTCTCTTAAATTCATCCAGTGATTTGGCCTCCACTGCCCTATGTCATGTCAAGTCAAGTCAAGTCAAGTCAAGTCAAGTCAAGTCAAGTCAAGTCAAGTCAAGTCAAGTCAAGTCAAGTCAATTTTATTTGTATAGCACATTTAAAAACAACCCACGTTGACCAAAGTGCTGTACATCTGATTAGGTTCCAATGGAAAAAAAATGAAACATACAGTAGCACGCAAACAGTTCACAGCGCCTCCTCAATGAGCCTCAAACGCTAGGGAGTAGAAATAGGTTTTGAGCCTGGACTTAAAGGAGTCGATGGAGGGGGCAGTTCTGATGGGGAGAGGGATGCTGTTCCACAGTCTAGGAGCTGCAACCGCAAAAGCGCGGTCACCCCTGAGCTTAAGCCTAGACCGCGGGATAGTGAGTAGCCCCAAGTCGGCCGACCTGAGGGACCTGGAGTTAGAGAGGGGGGTTAGAAGATTTTTGATGTAAGGGGGGGAGTGTCCATTTAGGGCTTTATACGTGAATAGGAGGAGCTTGAAGTTGATTCTGTACCGTACAGGGAGCCAGTGGAGAGAGGCCAGAATCGGGGTGATGTGGTCCCTTTTACGGGTACCCGTCAGGAGTCTCGCTGTGGCGTTTTGGACCAGTTGCAGGCGGGACAGGGAAGATTGGCTGATCCCAGTGTATAGGGAGTTGCAGTAGTCTAGGCGGGAGGAAATGAAAGCGTGAATGATTTTTTCTGTGTCGTCGAATTGGAGGAAAGGTTTGATTTTAGCTATGGTTCGAAGTTGGAAGAAGCTGGCTTTTACCACAGCGTTGACTTGCTTATCAAATTTTAATGCAGAGTCAAATATCATGCCGAGGTTTTTGACATGCGGTTTGACTAGGCAGGATAGACTTCCATGACTGCCTGTTATCAATTTGATGGAGTCGGGGGGGGGGGGGGGGGGGGGGGGGGCGAATAGGATGACCTCAGACTTGCTCTCATTTAATTGGAGGAAGTTCTGTGCCATCCAACATTTTATGTCCTCAAGGCAGTGTGAGAGGCTGTTTAAATTTGACTGGTTGTTGGGTTTCAGGGGGAGGTAAAGCTGAGTGTCATCGGCATAGCAGTGGAAAGAAATGCCGTGCCTTTGAATGATTTGGCCAAGGGGGAGCATGTATAGAGAGAAGAGAATGGGGCCTAGGATGGAGCCTTGTGGAACTCCGCAGGAGAGGCTAGCTGGAGCAGAGGAATAACTGCCTATGTTGATGGCGAAACTCCTATCTTTGAGGTACGAAGCGAACCAGCTCAGGGCAGTGCCATCAATGCCAACCACGTACCGGAGACGGTCAATAAGGATGGTGTGGTCCACTGTATCGAACGCTGCGCTGAGGTCGAGAAGGAGCAGGATTACACAGTCGCCGGTGTCGATGGCGAGAAGCAGGTCGTTGTGTACCTTCAACAAGGCAGACTCTGTGCTGTGGTGGGCTCTGAAACCTGACTGGAAACTTTCCAGGATAGTGTTTTGGTGCAGGTAGGGCACTAATTGGTTTAGAATTGCCTTTTCAAGAACTTTTGACAGGAATGGCAGTTTGGAAATGGGTCTGTAGTTGCTAGGCAAGGTGGGGTCTAGGTTAGGTTTTTTCAGTAGGGGCTGGACCACCGCGTGCTTGAAACTGGTTGGAACAGTGCCAGTGGCCAGAGAACTGTTGATAATAGAGAGGATGCTGGGACTGGCTATTGCAATGACATCCTTCAGAAGGGCAGTGGGGGCAGGATCAAGGGGGCAGGTTGCAGGTTTCATAGCGGAGACAAGCTTTGCAAGGGAGGATAGAGTGACGGGTTGGAAGCAGTCTAATTTAGATGAACAGACTAGTGAGACAGCTAGGTCACGGGTGGGAGGGGAAATGTTCATTCTAATGTTCTCAACTTTGTTGGTGAAAAATTTAGCGAATTCTTCGCACTTAGCAGGGGACCCAACTAAGCTGGTACTGGGGGCGGGACATATGACAGAGGTAATTGTTCTAAATAGGACCTTGGAGTTATGAGAGTTTTTGGAAATAAGGTCGGAGAAGTATTGTGCTCTAGCAGACTTTACTGCTTCCTGGTATTTGAGAAGATTGTTTCTCAGAATTTCGAAGGAAATTTGAAGCTTGTCACATTTCCACCTCCTTTCTGATTTTCTGCACTCCCTTATTAGGGCTTTGGTGGAGTCATTGAGCCACGGCCAACCTTTGGGCTTAGGCTTTTTCATTTTAAGGGGAGCGATAGAATCCAGGATGGAAGAGCAAGTGATATTAAATAAAGAGGCGAGATCCTCAGTGCTGAGATGGGGGGGGAGAGGCCTCAATAGTGCAGATGTTGGGGGCAGCTGTGAGAGCCTCGGAGAATTTACTGGCAGTCAATGAATTTATGTCGCGGGAGTAGCGAACAGGGAGATGAGATTTTGCGGGAGATAAAGGCAGAGATGCGTCAAAAATGATAGCGCTGTGGTCCGATAGACAGGCTTCAGTAGTTTCAATGTTGTTGATTGGGAATCCGGACGATAACACTAGGTCGAGAGTATGGCCTAACTTGTGAGCGGGTCCCGTGGTGTGAAGAGTCAGATTGAAGGACTCAACCAGGTGCATAAATTCACTCACAAGAGGCTTAGTGGGGCAGCAAACATGAATATTAAAGTCACCAAGAATCATGATCCAGTCAAATTTGGGCAAAATGCTAGAAATCAGATCAGCAAATTGGGTGATGAAGTCCTTATGCATTTTTGGTGGGCGATACACAAGAACAATTAAGAGGGGATAGGCTAGGCCTACTTTAATTAGTTGCACCTCGAAACTGGAGAAATGATCAGCGTTCAGGAGGCGGCAGTTGAAATGTTTCTTAAACACAGTGGCTAAGCCCCCACCGCGTCCGGAGAGCCTAGGCGAGGTGAAGAAGTGACAGTTATCAGGACAGAGTTCCACGAGTGGAGCAAGCTCACCAGGGTTAAGCCAGGATTCTGTGAGCAGTAAGAAGTCCAATCCACGGGTGGTGAAGAAGTCGTTGAGGATGAAGGTCTTGTTCTGTAGGGATCTTGCGTTGATCAGGGCCACTTTAGCAGGGACAGCAGGGACAGCAGGTGAGCTTCGGTCCGGTAGCGCTCCCACGCCAGCGGGCGGAGGTTCAGGGACACCACGCCGCTGCGCTTCACAGATGGCCTTGCTGGGAGCCCACGGGCCGGCAGTCCAGGGACCGGGATGATCGGTCGAAGAGCGGCATACCTGAGCTCGAGGGAGCGCCGGTGGATGGAGCTGTAAGGTCGACCAGGTCCGACTTCGCAGCGCTGGGCGAGGTAGGCCGCTGTTGGATGAGCGCGGGCGAGGTTTTTTAAATTTTCGAATGTTCCCGCGCGTTTACCCCGCCTCCTAGCGCGGTGCGTGCGGCGGTGGATGTAAGGCTGGGCCCGCACATCTACCGGGAGTTGATCGAGGAGCGATCGCTGGAAGAAACTTTGTCCGGGACCTGGACAGAAGAAGTCGACGACGGAGGGTCGGATCAACAGGAGGGTTCGGCGGTCGTAAACCAAAGTGGCTCGAAGAACACTACGATCTCCAGGTGAGCGACGACAGGCAGCCAAACACAATGGCGCGGCCATCTTGTCATGAACCAGAGAATTCTATGTGGCAGAGAATACCTTAAATCCACAACTCTGTGTGAAATCACCTCAGTTTTAAATGGCCTTCTCTTTATTCTAAGACTGCGGCCCCTGGTTCTGGACTCCCCCAACATTGGGAGCATTTTTCCTGCATCTAGCTTGTCTAGTCTTTTTATAATTTTATATGTCTCTGTAAGATTCCCTCTCATCCTTCTAAACTCCAGTGAATACAAGCCTAGTCTTTTCAATCTTTCCTCATATGATTGTCCCGCCATTCCAGGGATCAATCGCGTGAACCTCTGCTGCACTGCCTCAATTACAAGGATGTCCTTCCTCAAATTAGGAGACCAAAACTGTACACAATACTCCAGATGTGTACCAGGGCCCTATACAACTGGAGAAGAACCTCTTTACTCCTATACTGAAATCCTCTCATTATGAAGGCCAACATGCCATTAACTTTCTTCACTGCCTGACGTACCTGCATGCCAACTTTCAGTGACTGGTGCACAAGGACACCCAGGTCTCGCTGCATTTTCCCCTTACCTAACCTGACACCATTGAGATAATAATCTTGCTCCTTGTTTTTGCCGCCAAAGTGGATATCCTCACATTTATCTACATTATACTGCATCTGCCATGCATCTGCCCACTCACTCAACCTGTCCAGGTCACCCTGCAACCTCCTAACATCCTGTTCACAGTTCCCTCTGCCACCCAGCTTTGTGTCATCTGCAAACTTGCGAGTGTTACTTCTAATTCCTTCATCCAAATCATTAATATATATTGTAAATAGTTGCGGCCCAACACCGAGCCTTGCGGCACTCCACTCGCCACTGCTTGCCATTCTGAAAAGGACCCGTTTACACCTACTCTTTGCTTCCTGTCTGCCAACCAATTATCTATCCATGTCAACACCCTACCCCCAATACCGTGTACTATAATTTTGCTCATCAATCTTCCGTGTGGGACCTTATCAAAGGCTTTCTGAAAGTTTAGATACACTACATCCACTGGCTCCCCTTCATCCATTTTACTTGTCACATCCTGAAAAAATTCCAGAAGATTATTTAAGCATGATTTGCCTTTCATAAATCCATGCTGATTTGGACTTTTGTATCACTCACCCTGAGGTTCATATTTTCCTTTAACTTGCCCTGACAGCTCTAGCATTGTAGGTATGCTACCTGCACAAGTTTAAAACTGTAGACAGTGACAAATGGCTTGTTGATTTATGCAACGATCAACCTGCACAAATCTATTTGTTTTGTGTCATATTCATCATCATCTTGTCTTTTTCTATAAGCTCTTTCTCACTTCCATGTCAGCAAATGTTTCTTTTGCATGTGGGCAGCACGGTGGCGCAGCGGCAGAGTTGCTGCCTTACAACGCCAGAGACCTGAGTTTGAACACAACTGCGGGTGCTGACTATACGAATTTTTGTACGTTCTCCCCGTGACCTGTGTGAGATTTCTCTGGGAAGCTCCGGTTTCCTCCCACACTCCAAATACGCGTAGGTTTGTTGGCTAATTGGCTTTGGTAAAATTGTAAATTGTCCCTGGTATTGTGTAGGATAGAGATTGCGTGCAGGGATCGCTGGTTAGCATGGACAGGGTGGGCCAAAGGGCATGTTTCCACGCTGTATCTTTAAACTAAACCAAACACTCAAGGGGATATCATCCTTTCAGATGCGTTGACCATTATCATTGCAAGGAGATTTGAGTGGGATGCTGAGTTCTAGGTTTATCTGCAGTTTGAAAGGCTGATGAATTGGTTTCACTCCAGTAACAGCGTGGTCTTTAACATCTTCAAATGCTCAAGTGGATGAATCCAGACTTGGTGAAACCAAGGTTGTGACTTTCCTCTGGAGTTAACACATCTTGTTGATCATCACTGGACACAGTGGCTGGGAGAAGATCATTTTCTGCTGCCCATATTCAGTTTATTTTAGAAGCCCTTTAACCTGTTCACTGCCAAGTTTTGTTTTTCAATATTGGCCATGACCCGAGTATACTCGGGGGAGGCGCTGAACAGGTTAATTACTCAGAGAAGGCTGAGGCAGACATAATGGGCAGCACTTCATCAATGTTGGTTAACCATGTGCCAGAATTGTCTACAGTCTCATGACAATCAAGAAACATTTTCATTCCCTTATACAGCCATTTACATTTATATCCCCAGGCACATTGCAGAATTACTTTGCTAATCTTTCCATCTTCATAAAGCAACAACCGCCCAGGCAGACATGCCCGATTATCTCAAAGTTCCTTGCACAATCACCTTAAAGTGATGATAAATCATGATAAACATGCAGGTTAAAGGAATCTCTCAGTTATGAACTTTGATGCTGCAGTCATACCATTGGCACTCTGGTTTCATTTTTACCAAATAGCAGAAATGGTTTAAAGGGGATTTTGTGCTTGACTGCCATCCACGCTGTTTGAAGTAGCTGATAGATTTCCAGTTTCTACTTTAATGCCTGTGATGGTGAATATATGTGGATATAATCCAGCAGGAATTCGGATTTTTGGACCGTTTGGGATCTTTTCTAGGGCAGAGATGACCTGTAAAGAGGGATGGGTTGCACCTGAACTGGTGGGGAATCAATATCTTGGCAGGCATGTTCGCTGGTGCTACACCGGTGGGTTTAAACTAGATTGGCAGGGGGCCGGGATCCTATGCAGGACCGAAATAGGTGAGAGGCTGGAAGTCGGTACGGATAGTGATGAAAGTTCAGTGGACAGAATAGGCAGGAGCATGGTAGGGAGTGAGGAAGAACTGTTGGATTGAATTATACTTACTTCAAGTGAGAAGTCTGATGGGTAAGGTAGATGAACACTCCACCCCCGCTGTCACTTACCCCCTCCCTCTCTCTCTCTCTACCTCTCTCTACCTCTCTCTACCTCTCTCTCTCTCTCTCTCTCTCTCTCTCTCTCTCTCTCTCTCTCCCCATACCCCCTGACTCCGCTATCCTTAAGAGCTCTATCTAGCTCTCCCTTGAATGCATTCAGAAACTTGGCCTCCACTGCCTTCTGAGGCAGTGAATTCCACAGATTTACAATTCTACTTCAATGGAGACCCTCTAATTGGACTTTACTGAACTTTATCTTGCACTATACATTATTCCATTCATCCTGTATCTGTACACTGTGGACTGCTTGATTGTAATCATGTTTGCTGACTGGCTAGCACACAACAAAATCCTTTTCACTAAAGCTCGGTACACATGACAGTAAATTATACTATACTGTACTGTAAATATCATCAGCAATTTGTCCTGATCCAGTCACATTGATGCAATGGTCAAGAAAGTTTACCAATGTTTCTACTTTCTCAGAAGACTAGGAAATTCAACATTTCCCCAACAACTCTTTCTAATTTCTAGAGGTGCACCATAGAAAGCATTCTATCTCGAAACATCAGAGCTAGGCATGGCCATTTCTCTGCCCAAGACTACAATAAATTGCATAGAGTTGTGAATACAGTCCAGTCCATCATATAAACTAGCCTTCTCCCCCATTGACATGATGTACACTTGAATGAATGAATGAATGAATGAATGAATGAATGAATGAATGAATAAATAAATGCAGGTGCTCCTCGACTTACAATGGGGTTACGTTCCGATAAACTCATCGTAAACCGAAAATATTGTAAGTCGAAAATGCTTTTAACACACCTGATCACGTGACCAAAAGTTGCCCAGCTTTTGCACTGTCGTAAAGTTGAAATATCATAAGTCGAAGCATTCTAAGTTGAGAAGCATCTGTACTTTATTGTCACATGACAAGTCACAGCAAACTCCTTTGCTTGCATATCGAAAGTATGCAAATAGTCGCCACATAAGGGCTCTGACAAAGTTACAAAGTATACACAGTATACACAGCTCCAGGTCCCACTTTGACCTCCCCCCCTCCACACTTCACAGCAGTCCCTCCACGCCGGGTCCCCATTGTCCATTGTCCCCCCCCCCCCCCCCATGACGGTTGCCCCCACACCAGGTCCTCTATTGTTCCTTCCCTCAGCAGCGGCATCCTCACTCCACATGGTCCGTCCTTGTCTGTCGGTCGGAGTCGCCACCGACCGCCGCCACCGACCTCTCCACTATCGTTGCCGGGTCCTCTCCGGACGCCGCATTGGCGCCGACCCATGTCCCAGCCGCTGGCTCCGACCCTTGGCCATGGGCTTTGCCGAATCCGCCGCCCGCAGACTCCGACCCGCGGGGGCTCCGGTCTTGGCTACTCCATGGCTCACTGGGACCTTTGGCACAGTGTCTCGCTGGGAGGCTTCTGCCGTAGCGGCTGACTGGGAGCGGCTCAGTGCAGTGCAGCGACTCACCACTTCATGATGCCTGGGGAAAGCAGCCAATATTACCAGAGACAATCACACCTGGTTATTCACTCTTCCCGCTTCCATCAATCAGGAGATACAAAAGATTGAAAGCAACACACCACCAGATTCGGGGAAAGCATCTTCCCCACTGTTATCGTACTCTTGAGTGGACCTCTCATATGCTCAGAATGTATTCCCAGTCTCCCAAACTGCCTCAATGTAACCTTTACACATGTTTTAACTTCAGTCGTTAGCAAGTACCCAGGTTAGTTTCACTGTTGAGAGAACAGCTGAGTGAAGGACCAGCGCAGCAGATTTAAAACACAGCTGTTCGCATCTTGGAGTGACTGTTGGTAACAGTGTGTAAAAGGAGGACAGGCAGGCATGGGCCGAGCAGGCTTTTGGGAATGGCAGTGGTGAGAGAGGCTCCATCTTGAGAGCTGAGACTTTGGCTTGTGTGCCTTTGTCGAGGAGGCTGAGGGTAAAAGAAGGTGCTCTCCTTTCTTTTCACAAGATCCTCTAGTGGTAGTGCAGTGAAAATGGTAGTTTGGGCATTGGTCTGCTCCTTCTTGAGCAGAGGGGAATCAGGGGACTAGATTGATCGCGCAATAATATTTTATATTTTGATATTTTATTATCACATGTACCTAGGTACAGTGAAATGCTTTGCTTTGCGTACAAGCCAGTAAAATCATACAGCAGACCTCACCTAGGCAATACACAAGTGCCGCCACATTTCTGGTGCTGACAAAGTTACAAACCAAACAGTGAACTAAAGAGGTTCTACGCAGGTTAGAGAAACATGAAGCCCTTTTTTGACTTCCCCATACGCTGGTGGGAAGCAACCAAGAACATCAAATGGTTCTCCATCCTCAAAGGAGTTCAATCCCTTACATTGTATCAATACACTGTAAATTGCTCAATTGTAATCATGTATTGTCTTTTCGCTGACTGGTTAGCACGCATCAAGAGCTTTTCACAGCACCTCGGTACATGTGACAATAAACTAAACTGAAAATGAACTGAACTGAACATCTTATTCTGCAGTCAAGGGCGGTAGATGTGAAGTAGGAACTCAGAGAGGTGAAGAGTTGGCAAGCCGCGCTCTTTGCCCAAGAATCCTCCAGGATCATCCTCTGATCCAGACTGCTCCATGGAGCCAGGTGAAATGTGGTCGCGCTTCTTCCAAAAGGTTCAGGGTGGGATCTCTGTGATCCACAGCGTAGATCTTTTAAAGAGGATTTTACACCGTGTACTTGAGAGCCAGGCACACGAGGGAACTGGCGCATTTTTTGGTCTCTGCTTTAATTTCCTTGTGCGAGGATATATACAATTATCCCCATATGCCCTGTGTGTAGTCTGAATTCTATACACCAGACAATAATAAGCAAAGGAGAACAAGATAGAACAAGATAGAAGTGTCAGATAGGACGGAGTCAGATTAAGCTGAAAAGAAAGAAAGTGAATCAGCCCGTGAATCAGCCCATCTTTCCAGTAACTGGTTCAAATGTGTTGCACGTAAGAGAATGTTCACACGGTCTAATATTTAAACAGTCTTGCATTCATATTCTCACATATGATGTGAGCTGGTCATTGTGCCCAATGTATCTGCCCACACTGACATTCTTTTAATATTTCAGTGAACAAAGTCCGAGGGATAGGTGACCTTTTAGGGTTGGGACCCTCCTTCAGACTGATTGCGGGGAAAAAAGCTGGAAGAGAGGAGGGGCAGGACAAAACATAGCTATTGAGGGCGTGCAGCGTAGGTTTACTAGGTTAATTCCCGGAATGGCGTGACTGTCATATGTTGAAAGACTGGAGCGACTAGGTTTATATACACTGGAATTTAGAAGGATGAGAGGGGATCTTATCGAAACGTATAAAATTATTAAGGGGTTGGACACGTTAAAATTATTAAGGGGTTGGACACATGTTCCCAATGTTGGGGGAGTCCAGAACCAGGGGCCACAGTTTAAGAATAAGGGGTAGGCCATTTAGAACAGAGATGAGGAAAAACTTTTTTAGTCAAAGAGTTGTGAATCTGTGGAATTCTCTGCCTCAGAGGGCAGTGGAGGCCAATTCTCTGAATACATTCAAGAGAGAGCTAGATAGAGCTCTTAAGGATAGCGGAGTCAGTGGGTATGGGAAGAAGGCAGGAACGGGGTACCGATCAGCCATGATCACATTGAATGGCGGTGCTGGCTCGAAGGGCCGAATGGCCTTCTCCTGCACCTATTTTCTATTGTCTTTTGTCTATAGCAAGTAATAGGCAGAACAGAGGTGAGGGGTTTTTGATAGGCAGATAATAGGACAAAGGCCAGAGATGAACACAGAGAATGTGTGAGACCAACCGATTAAAGAGTTGCGAATTGCATAACTAGAGAAAGGAATGTAGGCGGAGGAGGAGGTGAGAGAGAGGTGCAAGGACAGTTTGGACTCAGCGTCGGAGCTGGAGGGAGGGAGAGAGAGGGCAGAGTTTGAAGGAGAAAGGGAAGGGAGTGGGGGTTTGTAGAGGCTACCTAAATTTGAAAAATTCAAGGTTTATACCATTGGGTTGAAAGCTGTTCCTTGTGTCTCTGTCATCTTGTGCTATGTTCCATGTTCTATATTTTGGGGATATGGGAGGAAACCGGGGCACCTGGTTTCAGGGAGAATCTTTCAACTCTTGTCAACAGCATCCAAGTTCAGGGTTGAACCCGGGTCTCTAGTTTGTGAGTCAGTGGTTCTATCAGCTTTGCCACTGTGCTGTCCCTCACTCATTTGATAGATCATTTGAAAATTCCTCAAAGTGTATAAGCAATAGCTGTGGAGAAGCAATAGCCAACATTTTTTTCTATTTCGATTCACCAGTAGCAAATGGAGTCTTTCTTGCAATGAGCAAACAATCAAATAATATTTTAATTCCTTTCTGAAACAGTAACATTTATTTGCATGTATTTATAGAGTCATATTTTTTTTTCAATTTCAATATATACTTTATTCGAGAAATAAATATATACAAAACATATAGTATAAGAAAATAACTGCAGATGCTGGTACAAATCGATTTATTCACAAAATGCTGGAGTAACTCAGCAGGTCAGGCAGCATCTCGGGAGAGAAGGAATGGGTGACGTTTTGGGTCGAGACCCTTCTTCAGACTGATGTCTGAAGAAGGGTCTCGACCCGAAACGTCACCCTTTCCTTCTCTCCCGAGATGCTGCCTGACCTGCTGAGTTACTCCAGCATTTTGTATATACAAAACATGATCCTTACAAAACTCCATCCAACATTCTCGGAGACCATACACACATTCAATCGGGTTTACACAAATTTACCCCCCACCCTTGCCACTCATGTGGCCCACTGGCGTGGAATCCCTTCCCTTATTTTGATGGGCATCTCCACCACACCCTGCCCCCATGTCCAGCAGCGGAAGGACCCTAGACTGCGGTCTTCCCATATTATACCGTCATATGGCACAAAAAACAGGCCCTTCAGGCTGACCATCATTTGTCGAAGTCGAGCCGTAATAAGACTTAAGGACTCAAATCATTAACCCTCAACAGTAGGTTTACTTTACTTGCACAAGGGGGGGACGTGCTGTCCCAGTCAAAGGCTGCGATCACAACTCCAAAGTTAAGTCTGTACAGCAGGACATTTATACACCAAAACGATGGCAACTGTGGACGTACAAAGGTGAGGTAGATTGATGTGTTAATTACAGGATCCACACTTTACTCCTACGTTATACAAAAGTCGTGACTTCTTGGTTCCGTACGCAACAGAGTACAAAGGTAAGAATACTTAATATGTAATATGCACCGCTGAGCCTACTGGAGACGTCGTGGACCCAGTCGGCGAAACGTTGATGAAAGTAGGAACCCCTTGATAACCCCAATGACGTGTCTGCCCAGCCTTTCTCAACATTGGAGGAGCGTAGGTGAGTGCTTAAGCCATCCATCACCACCGGAAGCAAATTAAGAGGTGGCACTTTGGATTTTAACATCACGTCCTGTGTATTTGAAAACATGTTATTTAACATTCATTTTCCCTACCTTTGAACTCTGATCCATGCGGAGTTCAGAAGACGCCAGCTAGTACTTGCCATTTACCATACCCACTGTCATTACCATTATACCACCAAAACACACAGACTTGCTATTAACACATTTGTTGCCACAATCTTTGCTTCACTGCGAACTAAGCTCAGAGGATGCCAGCTAGTATCATCTTTCAACATATTCACTGTCCTTACCTTGACACATGTGGTGCTCAGAAGCCGCATGCTGGTATTTGCTAGTAACACATTCACTGTCATTCTCTTTGTATCCTGTTTCATGCAGAACTGAGAAGATGCAATCTCGTGTCCGTGGATTTGGACTTGCCCTACCATGTCACTGTGGTGGAGAGCAGATTTTGCCTGCTGTGTCGCATTCTTAGCCGTCCACTTCTTTCCTGCTGCCAGGGTTGGGGCAGCAGCTCGGATGACAGTGTCCCTTGATTCTGCCAGGGTCATCTCTAGACTGACTTTAGTGCACTTGAACTCCTCTCTGAGGCTAGAGAGAGGCAGCTGGAGTAGCCGCTGACCGTATAGGCCTATGCTGCTCAGGCATCGAGGAACACCTAACCACGTTTCTCACAAAAGAGCTGATTGTTCTTTCCATCTTTCCATCATCTCAACTCTTGTGAGGGTGATAGAAACATAGAAACATAGAAAATAGGTGCAGGAGTAGGCCATTCGGCCCTTCGAGCCTGCACCGCCATTCAATATGATCATGGCTGATCGGAGTTGAATATAATTGATGTAAAAAATTATATGCAATACATGGTTAAGGCGAGGTAGTATCCCAAACTACAGGCACCAGATTTTCAGCTTTCCAGGCAGCATGGAGCGGTCGATCTTCGCCAGGCCTTTGATGATTTCTTGCCTAAGCCCGTTTGCCTGAGTAGTGTCCTTCAGCTTAGAGTCATACCATCTGCCTAGACTTTTGATTGGCTTCTCTGACACAGTTGGGATAGGTTCCAGATCAATGAAGAACCTTTGATCTGTCAGTTTGGCTTTGATTATAGTGATGCTTCTAGATTCGGTTGGCTTGAATTTCATTCTGGCCCCAGTGATGTTCTCTTGAAGCTTCCCTAAAAGGCGCCTGGTGCAAGGTGCTGTTGTTGTTATGGTTGTTATGTCATCCATGCAGGCCCTGATGGGTGGTAGATGAACACCAGACACCAGTCGCTCGCCATCCACTACCCACTTGGAGGCCCTTATGATTACTTCCATTGCCATGATGAAAATCAATGGTGAGATGGTACACCCTGGTAATGACAGTGGGTATGTTAAATAGACAATAGACAATAGACAATAGGTGCAGGAGTAGGCCATTCAGCCCTTCGAGCCAGCACCGCCATTCAATGCGATCATGGCTGATCACTCTCAATCAGTACCCCGTTCCTGCCTTCTCCCCATACCCTCTCACTCCGCTATCCTTAAGAGCTCTATCCAGCTCTCTCTTGAAAGCATCCAACGAACTGGCCTCCACTGCCTTCTGAGGCAGAGAATTCCACACCTTCACCACTCTCTGACTGAAAAAGTTCTTCCTCATCTCTGTTCTAAATGGCCTACCCCTTATTCTTAAACTGTGGCCCCTTGTTCTGGACTCCCCCAACATTGGGAACATGTTTCCTGCCTCTAATGTGTCCAATCCCCTAATTATCTTATATGTTTCAATAAGATCCCCCCTCATCCTTCTAAATTCCAGTGTATACAAGCCCAATCGCTCCAGCCTTTCAACATACGACAGTCCCGCCATTCCGGGAATTAACCTAGTGAACCAACGCTGCACGCCCTCCATAGCAAGAATATCCTTCCTCAAATTTGGAGACCAAAACTGCACACAGTACTCCAGGTGTGGTCTCACCAGGGCCCGGTACAACTGTAGAAGGACCTCTTTGCTCCTATACTCAACTCCTCTTGTTATGAAGGCCAACATTCCATTGGCTTTCTTCACTGCCTGCTGTACCTGCATGCTTCCTTTCATTGACTGATGCACTAGGACACCCAGATCTCGTTGAACTCCCCCTCCTCCTAACTTGACACCATTCAGATAATAATCTGCCTTTCTATTCTTACTTCCAAAGTGAATAACCTCACACTTATCTACATTAAACTGCATCTGCCATGTATCCGCCCACTCACACAACCTGTCCAAGTCACCCTGCAGCCTTATTGCATCTTGTGAACTCCGCATAGATCGGAGTTCAAAGATAGGGGAAGTTAATATGTTAAATAACAGATACTAACTGGCAGCTTGGTTATATGTATTAATAAATTGTACACCTTCAACAGCTTTTGGGACCTCTCCACAAGTACCCACCTACGTTAGTCCCATTGATCAACACTTGACCTGCTATGTCTTTGCAAATCAAGTGCATGTCTAGATGCTTCTGAAATGTTGTGAGAGTCTCTGATGTTGTCACCCTCAGCCAGCACATTCCAGATATTAATTGTCTTCTTAATGAACGTGTATCTTCCTCAAATATTCTCAAAACCTCTCACTTCTTCCCCTATACCCGTGCCCTCCAGCTTTCCCTGCCAAAGGGAAAGTCTCTTAACATTTACCCTCTCTATGTCCCTCATAATTTTGTATATCTCTATCAGGTCCTCACTCATCTGCCTCTGAGAAAAACAATATTAGCCCAGACAATACCGACTCTGTTCATAACTGAGTGCCTCCATTCTATCCAACATCCAGGTGTATCTGCTCTGCTCCCTCTCCAAGGCAATTATGTCCTTCTCATAATGTGGTGACCAGACAGTGCATTGTACTCCAGCAGTGACCTAACCAATTTTGCTACTTGTACCATAACCTTTCCTATATTCCATCCACTGGTTAATGAAAGTTCGTAAGTGCAATTTGTGCCTGCTTTACCAACTAATTTAACCGAGCTACCACCTCTAGGGGTTCTTGGGCGTATAAACCAAGGTCTCTCCATTCCTCAATACTCTCAAGGCCCATCTATTCATTGTACACATCTAACCCATATTAGTTATCCAAAGATGTAATACTTTTTTTCATTTCAACAGATATATTGTCTTATCATCTTAAAAATGCTCATGCAATGATGCATGGAATCCATTAAAGATAAAAGGGTCCATTGGCAGGAATTCCTTGGATGCTTCTAATACACCGCCATTCTATTTTTTTCAGCAGACAGTATTCCAAATGCAAATATTTTTTAAAGATGACTTACCATGTGAATGATTTCCATATGGTATGTGGATTTTGATGCATTATTAGCTTTTGCATTTTTTTTTTCAAAGCATATGCTTTATTCATAGCATAAGACACTGCCTACATTCATTGTACCAAGCAATTCAATGCCACTAAGTCTCGACTGTGGTCCTTCCCCACATAATCTATTAGTTGCTATGTCAATCTCGGCCAGCAATAATGCCCACATATACCCTAAAGAGAACTATTTCAAGGTGCAAAAAAAAACAACTAACTCAATGGGTTTGGAGAACATGGATAGGTGATGTTTCAAGTCGTGACCTGGAAGAAAGCTGGAAGAGACAAAGGGCAGGGCAAAACATGAACACAGGCGAGAGAAGCCAAATGGTTGATCAAAGGCCAGAGATGAAAAAAACAGATGTGAGAGAAAGGGATTGAAGAGTTGCGAATTATGAAGCTAGAGGAAGGAGTGTAGTTGGAAGGGGCTTGTATCCACTGGAATTTAGAAGGATGAGAGAGGATCTTATCGAAACGTATAAGATTATTAAGGGGTTGGACACGTTAGAGGCAGGAAACATGTTCCCAATGTTGGGGGAGTCCAGAATAAGGGGCCACAGTTTACGAATAAGGGGTAGGCCATTTAGAACGGAGATGAGGAAAAAACATTTTCAGTCAGAGAGTTGTGAATCTGTGGAATTCTCTGCCTCAGAAGGCAGTGGAGGCCAATTTTCTGAATACATTCAAGAGAGAGGTAGATAGAGCTCTTAAGGATAGTGGAGTCAGGGGGTATGGGGAGAAGGCAGGAACGGGGTACTGATTGAGAATGATCAGCCATGATCACATTGAATGGCGGTGCTGGCTCAAAGGGCTGAATGGCCTACTCCTGCACCTATTGTCTATTGTCTATTGGGAGGGGGAGGAAATAGGTGTGAGTCCAAGTGGCGCACTTGAGGTGAGGGGAAGGGGGAAGAGGTGGGAAGGCGAGACAAAGCGCAGACTCTGCGATCGTTTTGCTGAACACCTTCGCTCAGTCCACGTAGGCCCACATGATCTCCCGGTTGCTAAACACTTTAACTCTGTTCCTTCACATGATTTGTAAGTCACCTCTGATTCTTGCACCACTCATGTACAATTTATTGCAGCCAGTTAAACTACCAACTAGCACATCTGTGGAATGTGATACTGATATCAATATATTATTGTCTCATTTACTGAAAAAGTGAAAAACCTTATTTTACTTGATATGCAGGCATAACCTACCATACATGAATACATTGGATTGGGCCAAAAAGAAAATGAAAATAAATCAGTTACAAAAAAATGCTGATAAAAAAGAAGTGCAAGGGCAACAATAAGGTAGATTAGGCGACCAGAAATTCATTCTTGGTTAATGAGAGGTTCATTCAGAAATCTGGTAAGAGCAGGGGAAAAGCTGTTCTTGAACCTGGTGGTGCAGCTTTTATTCTTTTATACCTTTTGCCTGATGGGAGAGGGAAGAATGATCATGTTATGAGAGTCCTTGATTGCATTGGCTGCTTTCCTGAGGCAATATGAAGTGTGAATGGAGTCGATGGTGTGAGGTGGGTTTACATTATGGACTGGGTTGGATCCACAACTCTGCGTTTTCTTGCAGTCTTGGGCAGACCAGTTGCTAAACCAAATTGTGATGGGATGCCTCCAACAATGCATCTGTAGAAATTAGTAAAAGCCTTTAGAGAGATATTGAATTTCCTTAGCCTCTGGGGATGGGGAGACATTGGTGTACTTTCTTGGCCAGAGCATCACTGTTGTTGGATGAGGGCAAATTGTTAGTGATAATTATACCCCAGGAACTTGAAGCTCTTGTCAATCTACACTTCAGCCCCATTAATGCTAACTGTGGCACTTACACCACCCTGCTTCCTGAAATCGAGAATAATGGACAAATATTATCAGGAGTCTCTTGCCCAGAGTAGGGGAATCAAGAACCAGAGGTGAAGGAGAAAAGATTTAATTGGAATCCAAGGGGTAACTTTTTCACACAAAGGGTGGTGGGTGTATGGAACAAGCTGCCAGAAGGGATAGTTGAGGCTGGAACTATCCCATTGTTTAAGAAACAGTTAGACAGGTACATGGATAGGACAGGTTTGGAGGTGATCTTAAATGGCGGCGCTGCCATAGCAGCTGCGGCTTACCTGCGGTCCATTTGTCTTTGTGTTTTGTTGTTTTTTTGTGCCTTAATTGTGGATGTGATGTCGTGTTTTTGTGTTTTTGTACTATGTGTGTACTATGTGTGTATGTGGGGGGGAGGGGGGAACTGTAAAATTGCAATATGTGTCCCTTCCGAACGGAGACCCGACCTTTGTGTTCTGGGCCGTGTCTCGGTTCCTGCTGCGGCCTACCATCGGCCCAACGCCTGGAGCTGGCGGCCTCCAGGGCTCTGGTTCGCAGAGCCCGCGGATCGGACTCACCATCGGCGGATCCGGCCGTCTTCGGAGGCTGCGGGAGCGGCTGCGACTCGCCTTAGGCTCGGGCCGCGTGGATGCCGACATCGGGAGCTCCGGCAGCGGCAGCGTGTTCGCCCGCCCCGGATCGCGGGGCTTGGGTTGCGGACATTTCACCGTCCGGCGTGGCCTAAAATAGGCCGCGGGATTTTTCTCTGCTGGGCGGGGGCTTCAATGTCGGGAGCCACGACCGCCCCGACTTGCAGCAACAGCGGCAGCGTGTTCGCCCGCCCCGGATCGGACTTATCATCGGCGGTGCCGGCCGTCTTCGGAGGCTGCGGGAGCGGCTGCGACTCGCCTTAGGCTCGGCCCGCTGCGGACCGTCCGCCGCGGCCTGCAACCACAACAACCTGACCACGGGAGAGGACGGCAGGAGAAGGGAAAAGACATTGTGGCCTTCCATCACAGTGAGGAGAGGACTGGAGGAGACTCACTGTGATGGATGTTTCTTTGATGGATGTTTATTTTTTGTGTGTTTTTGGGGTTGTGTAATTTTAATGCCTATTTTAATGCTTTTGTTGTTGGACTGTGGGTGACTAAATTTCGTCCCATTTGGATGACAAATAAAGCTATCTTGAATCTCTTGAATCTTGAATATTGACCAAGCGCAGGCAGGTGAGACCAATGTAGCTGGGACATGTTGGCTGGTGTGGGTAAGTTGGGCCGAAGGGCCTAATTCCACACTGTATCACTCTATATCACTGTATCACACTGGCGGCACGGTGGCGCAGCGATAGAGTTGCTGCCTTACAGCGAATGCAGCGCCGGAGACTCGGGTTTGATCCTGACTACGGGCGCTGTCTGTACGGAGTTTGTACGTTCTCCCCGTGACCTGCATGGGTTTTCTCCGAGATCTTTGGTTTCCTCCCACACTCCAAAGACGTACAGGTATGTAGGTTAATTGGCTGGGTAAATGTAAAAATTGTCCCTAGTGGGTGTAGGATAGTGTTAGTGTGCGGGGATCGCTGGGCGGCGTGGACCCGGTGGGCCGAAAGACCTGTTTCTGTGCTGTATCTCTAAATCTAAAATCTAAATCTATGACTCTATGCCTCTATAACCCCATTCGTCTTGCTGACAGTCAGCTAGAGCTTGTTTTTTTTTACACCATTTGAGGACAGTTTCCCAGCTGTTATCAGGCAACTGAATCATCCTCCCACAACCAGAGCAGTGCTGAAAGAGGTCACTATCTACCTCTTTAGTGACCCTCGGACTACCCTTGATCGGACTTTGCTGCTTTACCTTGCATTAAACATTATTCCCTTATCATGCATCTAGACACTGTAAATAGATCGATTGTAATCAATCATGTACCTGAATTGTCTCTCTGCTGACTGGTTAGCACTCAACAAAAAAGCTTTTCACTGTAACTTGGTACATGTGACAATAAACTAAACTAAACCATGTTGCTCAGCTTTCTCTCTCTTTCCTGCTCTACCTCTTGTCAGTGTTTAAGTTCTGACCCACTGCATTGGTGTCATCTGCAAATTTATGAATGGACTTAGAACATGGTTCCATATAATAGCCCGCAAACATTGTTAGTGTTTTGTTCAAATGGTCACATGACTGGTGTTGATTCTTTGTAAATATAATGTATTAATTTAATGACACTATGAATGCAACTGCTTATATAGTATTTCGGTGTATATTTTTATGAACAAAATGTACTTTTGAAATATAGAATACTTTCCCGAGCTTAGGGGAATGAGAGGATATCTAATTGTAACTTTAAATATTCTGTCAAGGCCGGTCAGTATGGCAGGTCGTTGGCTGGGATGTCTGCCCGGTCATCTCTGGAGGGAAGGAATGGGTGACCCATTCCTTCTCTTCAGAGATGCTGCCTGTCCCACTGAGTTACTCCAGCTTTTTATGTCTAACCGGTTTAAACCAGCATCTGCAGTTCCTTCCTACACATTTCAGAGTAAGACAATGAACTCAGAACAGATTAAAGTGTCAAAAATGTTTTTTTAAATTCAAATCGATGCTTGGCATAATTTTAAATGATCCAATTCCTCATCTATCACATCAACGCTGTAAATTTTTAGATTGTATCCTTTGGTAAATGAGGAAGGCCCAACAGGCAATGGAGACTAACCATTGTTTTGGTAGAACTTATTTTGCTTCACATACTAAATGCCAGTTTACAATGCTTTAAGTAAAACCCCCAGCCACAAAAGTTTCATTTTACATGACTGCCAGTCTGGAAATTGATAGAAAGCCCACTTCCTTCTTACATTTTGCAATATGTGTGCAGAAAGAAGCGGCAAGCAGACAGTTGGTCCCTTTGACGTTACAAGCAAAAGATTTGCGGAAACTGAGGTTACTGTTTCTTCTCATAGTTAGATTTAGCTCTTAGGGCTAAGGGTATCAAGTGATTATGAGGAAAAGGCCGGAACGGGGTACTGATTTTGGGTGATTAGCCATGATCATATTGAATGGCGGTGCTGGCTCAAGTGACTGAATGGCCTACACCTGCACCTATTTTCTATGTTTCTTTGTTTCTACAGCACCAAGTGGGCATCAAGTAGAAGCAGCAGATTACAACTTACAAAATACCATGAGTTGGAATAACTCAGCGAGTCAGGTAGCATCTCTGAAAAACATGGATAGGTGATGTTTTGGGTCAGGACCTTTCTTCAGACTCCGTGCATTCATAGAGTCATGCAGCATGAAAAGAGGCCCTTAGGCTCAACTAGCCCAATGCTGACCAAGATCCCCCCATCTATGTAAGTTCCACCTGCCCACATTTGGCCTGTACTCTCTAAACCATTGCTGTCTATGAAACTGTCCAACTGTCTTTTAAATGTGGTTATACCTGCCTCAACTACTCTCTCCGGCAGCTCGTTCCCAATACACAGTATCCTCTAAGTGAACAATTGCCCCTCAGTTTTTTATTAGATGTTTCCTCTATCCCATTAAACAAATGTACTCTGGTTCTTGATTTCCCCTACTCTGGGTAAAAGACTGTGCATCTATCCTATCGATTCCTGTCATGATCTTATACACCTCTATAACCCTTCATCCTCCTGTGCTTCTAGGAATAAATTCCTAGCCTGACCAACCTCTCACTATAGCTCAGGCCCTCGAGTCCTGGCAATATCCTCATAAATCTTCTCTGCACTCTTAACAACATATTTCCTATAGCAGGGTGAACAAAACTGAACACAATATTCCAAAGCAGGCCTCGCCAATGTCTTGTACATCTGTAATATCACATCCCATCTTCTACACTCGATACCCCTCACTGATGAAGGCCAATGTGCCAAAATCCATATCGACCTGTGACCTAATTTTAAGGAACCATATACCTGCATTCCTAGATCTCCCTGCTCTACAACACACCCCAGAGTCCTGCCAAGCCCTGGTTCGTCTTTTCAAAATGCAACACCTTGCACTCATCTGACCAGAGACCACCAGCTCCGTGATGTTGTCCGCAAGCACCCACGGTTGGAGCTCTGAGGTCGATCCCTGGCAAAGGGATCGCGGGCTCCACGAAGTTAAAGTCCGCAGGCTCCCCACGGTGGAGCTCTCAAAATCGGTCTCCAGCAAAGGCCGCCAACTCCACGATGTTAGGCCGCAGTGCGGACGGAGATACGATACGAAAAAAAATCGCATCTCTGTCGAGGTAAGAGATTAGAAAAAGATCCCCCCCCCCCCCACATAAAACAAGCTAAAGAACAGTAAAAACATACATTTAACACATACAATTAAAACTCAAAGAAGGAAAGGACAGACAGACTCTTGGCGAGGCAGCCATTGCTGGTGCCACCCGGTGGCCATTTCAGTCATACGACACGGTGTGGAAGTATTTAACAAGAAGCAAAAGGGTTTACTCAAAACGAATTGCCCCCCTACTGTTGTTGATGGGGTATAAGGTCAGAATAGACATCTAGAAATTAGAAAAATGGTTCTCAGTGCTAATGATTTCAAAATCAACTTTATTATTTCATGAAAATTGTAACATATTTCAGAGTTACAGAAATCACAAAGGCATTATATGATGAACTGATGATACCCCATTTGCAGATTAACTCTTGCTATCGGGTGATTAAATGTTTAGAACCAAGGCCCAAAGATGAATTACATTTTCTGCAAGAATACATTGCCAAATTTCATCTACCATTCAGTCCAATGGATGTCATTGCTCCAAAAAAACTGGCACAGAATATCATTTAATTAAAGAACTTCAGAATCAAAAATGCGATGAATGCGGAGGCAGAGGAAAAGCAAAGAATAATATTGACTATCATAGTAGAAATTTTGAACTAGCTTGTGATATTGTCAAACCTCAAAGAGTATAAACAGAATATTTCCTTTCACACCTTCAAAAATCTAAAACCAGTTCAATCAAAGATATAAGTTACCTCATAGTGGTGTCCTGCAGGCAACAATGAATATAATTGGCATGTTATTGTCTGTGATGCTGTACGAGAAATGATTTTGGTCAGGTATGCATGGAAAACTTCTCATTGCTCTACTTTAAATTGAACTTTTATGGCCACTTGATGAATCAAATGCGATAACTGATTTTAGAATTCATGTTTCTGGATTAGTACGGGTGCCAGCGGTAATGGGGAGAAGGCAGGAGAATGGTGTTAGGAGGGAGAGATAGATCAACCATGATTGAATGGTGTAGACGAGATGGGCCGAATGGCCTCATTCTGCTCCTATCATGTATGACCCTATGACCTTATGTTGTGAACTACTATTTGTATTGCTTCAATCTCTCTATACCCTATATGAAAGCTGGACATCTTTCAAGCAAATTCCAATACAACCGTCCCATGAACTTGAAACCATTCACCAAAGCAGTCAAAACTGATCAAAAATTGTAATTATAACCAATATACTTAAATGTAAACTGACTAACATGTGAACATCCCAGAAATTCACATAATAAAGCAAAAGGTTTTGAGATCTTTTCATCATTTCTTACTTTGGACCTCAATATTTAGAGATCCTTTCACGTTCTGCATTAAGTTGCAGTCGAAATCTACCAGTAACTTTTTTTTCCCTTTCTTCATTGGAGTAAAATCAGCCGTCACTTTGGCATGAGCATTTGGCGCTACATTGTCAAGCCTAAGAAAGATAAGGGAAAAAAGATGAATCCTTTCTTAAATGTGTGCATGGCCAACCATTGTTAATAACCGCTTCTTATTTTCTCCTACACGAGTTTGAATACTTAAAGGAACAACGTAATGCTATGGATGAAAAGCATCAAGCAAAAGCACTGGCCATGACTCTAATCTCACATTTCCTCTCTGACTCTCCATCTATTGCAACAATCCATCTTTATCCAATTACATTTTTGACAGGACAATTCATTATATTAGTTGTCCATTCAAAAAGCTTCTGTTAATGTAGTTGATGTACGAAGGAAGACCTTCACTTTCTAAAACCATGGTACGCCATTTGGTTATGGAGCCTTTGTTCTTTATATTGCATGGAGTTAGTGTATGCATGAATCAGAAGTGTGTTGATATCGATAAGCACCTAACCATTAGCACCTCTAAAGTTTTGCACAGTTAAAAGTTCCAATGTTTTATTTTGCCACATTTTATCAGGTTCATCACTGAACTAGGGAGTAGTGACGAGAAAGGAAAGTCATGTACTGGTACAGTACAGTATATTCAGAACATTTTAAACATGTTAGCTCAATTATTGTCTTTCCAGCATATTTCCAACAGGACAGGATTCCCGCTTGCTCTGTCCCCATTAAATTCCTTCAATCAAAAGGTCATCTGTTTTTGCAAAACAGAACCCTGCAGTGTTACCATTATTACGATACCAATGCAACATTAGAAGAACTTGAGAGGGCATGAGGAAATAAAACAGAGGAACGAGGGAGCAGGTACTCTAAAGAAGGCCCCTGACCCAATCATAGAGAAAATCCATCATCGCCTCTACTTCCTTAGAAATTTGAGATTTGGTATGTCAACAAATACTCTCTTGAAGTTCTACATGGGAACAGTGCAGAGCATATTGACTGGTTGCATAATGACCTAGTTCAGCAAGTCAAACAACCAGGAACAAAGGAGATTTCAAAAAGTGATGAACACTGCCCAGTCCATCATGGGTCCATCGAAGGGGTCTACAGGAGCCGCCGCCTCAAAAAGGCAGCCAGCATCATTAGAGACCCAACGCCACCCTGGCCACACTCTCATTTCACTCCTGCCATCAAGAAGAAGGTATAGGAGTCTGAAAACTATAACGTCCAGATTCAGGAGTAGCTTCTTCCCTACAACCATCAGGCTACTAAACACTACCACCTCCAAATAAACTCCAAGCTATATAGACTTGGGGGATTGCTTTTGTCTTTGCACTATTATTGTGTGTGTGTTTGTGTATGTGTGTGTGTGTGTGTGTGTGTGTGTGTGTGTGTGTGTGTGTGTGTGTGTGTGTGTGTGTGCGTGTGCGTATGTACATAAAGTATATATATATAAAACATTTTGTTGTTTATTATGGTGTTTATGGTTTATGGTTTACTATGTTTCTAATTATGGTTATTATGGTGTCTATTATGGTGTTTACACAGTATTACGTTTACATATCTGTTGTGCTGCTGTAAGTAAGAATTTCATTGTTTCGAGACATATGACAATAAAAAACACTCTTGACTCTTGTCACCTATCCATGTCATCCACAGATGCTACCTGACCCGCTGAATAACTCCAACACTTTGTGTTTCTTTTTGTAAACCAGGGAATCATTTCAGTCGCAGGGCAGGCAAGAAGGGAGAAATGCTACAGTCATCATTAATTCCCTCATACCCATATTTCCTCATCTGTGCTACTACATGTGACAGTTGTGATAGTGTAGCCTGTGAAGACTGGAGTCTTCAGGCTGACATTTAGCTGACTCAGAGACCCAAGTTCAGTATTGCAGAGATTCTATCCAGCTAAGCACCTTTGAGAATCTTACATTCAACCATCGTAGTCGAAAAATGTGAAATCTCAAAACTTAATATCCACTTTCTGTTATCCTCAATTACTTTAACGTCTAATAAAATGATTATTAGTAGCCAGATGTTACATATATGTCCTTTTTTGCCATCTTCAAAATGCAAACTTACCCTATTTTTGTTTGATCTTTAATCAGACCGTTTCCCTCAAGGGTTATAAAACAGTCCTTCAGGGTCTGAGCGAAAGGGTTCTGAAAGCTGATCTCGACATGCACTTTTTCATTCACATAAGCATTAAAATTCTGCATCTGATGGAGCAAATCAATTTTTAAGATTGTAAGTGACATGCAACATAACAATTCGTCAAAACGTTTCACGGGTGTCGTTTGCCCATGACTCAATTTACAACAAAATGGACATCAATGGACTAAAAGCAATATATAAAAGCAATGCGTGTAGTTTTAGATGTTGCCCTTTCAATTCAGATATCAGGAGCATGTCGGAAAAGGATAGCTGGCTAGTAACCATTGAAAAACATTATTACCATATGTTGGCTACCTGAAACAGTAATCATAATTATCAGATTTTTTTTTAATGGTTGTAGCTAGTCTTATGAAGGCCAAAGGAATGTTGGTCTTCATAACAAGAGGAGTTGAGTATAGGAGCAAAGAGGTCCTTCTGCAGTTGTACAGGGCCCTAGTGAGACCGCACCTGGAGTACTGTGTGCAGTTTTGGTCTCCAAATTTGAGGAAGGATATTCTTGCTATTGAGGGCGTGCAGCGTAGGTTTACTAGGTTAATTCCCGGAATGGGGGGACTATCATATGTTGAAAGACTGGAGCGACTAGGCTTGTATACAATGGAATTTAGAAGGATGAGAGGAGATCTTATCGAAACGTATAAGATTATTAAGGGGTTGGACACGTTAGAGGCAGGAAACATGTTCCCAATGTTGGGGGAGTCCAGAGCAAGGGGCCACAGTTTAAGAATAAGGGGTAGGCCATTTAGAACTGAGATGAGGAAAAACTTTTTCAGTCAGAGAGTTGTGAATCTGTGGAATTCTCTGCCTCAGAAGGCAGTGGAGGCCAATTCTCTGAATGCATTCAAGAGAGAGCTGGATAGAGCTCTTAAGGATAGCAGAGTCAGGGGGTATGGGGAGAAGGCAGGAACGGGGTACTGATTGAGAATGATCAGCCATCATCACATTGAATGGCGGTGCTGGCTCGAAGGGCCGAATGGCCTCCTCCTGCACCTATTGTCTATTGTCTATTGTCTATTAATGTTATTTGTCTCTATTAATGTCTATTGTCTCTAATACCTTGGGGTCTTATCTTGTTAAGCATCCACACTCACGGCACCTTATCAAAGGCCATCCTGCTTGTTACCTCCTCAAATAATTCCAACAGGTTTGTCGGGCAAGATCTCCCCTAAACAAAACCATGCTGATGTCAGTCTATTTTATCATGCGCTTCTATGTACCTCGTAACCTCATCCTTACTGATGGACTTTAAAATCTTGCCAACCACTGAAGTCAGGCTAACAGGCTTATAATTTCTTACTCTATTGATTCTAGAAAGATCACTACTAATGCCTCCATAATCTCAGAAACCTGGAGTGTGGTCCATCTGGTCCAGGTGACTTATTCGAACCTTTCAGCTTCCCAAGCTTCTTCTCCTTAGTAATAGCGACTGCCCTCACTAATGCCCCCTGACTCTCCTGAATTTCTGGAGTCTACCACTGTGAAGTCTGACACAAAAACATATTAATTCACTACCATTTCTTTGTTCCCCATTATTATTACTCCTGCATCACTTCCAGCGGTTCAGTGTCCACTCTTGCCCCTCAATTATTCTGTATGTATCTGAAAAAACTGAATATCCTCTTTTATATTATTGTCTAACTTACCTTCAAATTTCATCCTTTCTCCTCTTATTGCGTTCTAAGTTCCCTTCTGTTAGTTTTTAATAGCTTTTCAATCCTCTAGCTTTCAGCTAATCTTTGCCATATTATATTCCTTCCCTTTTGTTTTTATGCTGTCTTTGACTTCCTTTGTCAGCCATGGTTCCCTCATTCTCATTTCACATCAACTTTAGCCGGTTTTTCCCTTATGACACTTTAGTTACCAATTCATCCAATTTCAGCTTCTCCCACTCAACTGCAGGTTAAATTCTATCATATTATGATCACTGCCTCCTAGAGGTTCTGTCACCTATAGCTCCCTAATGAAATCTAGTTCATTACAAAACAGCAAATCCAGAATAGCCTTTTCCCAAATGAGTTCAACTATGAGCTGCTTTCAAAGGCCATCTCATAGGCATTCTACAAAATTCCTTCTCTTGGGACACAGTACCAACCTGATTTTCCCAATTTACCCGCATATTGAAATCCCCATGACCACTGTAACATTGCCGTTCTTACATTCCTTTTCTATCTCCTGGGGTAATTTGTACCCCACATCCTGGCTTTTTCAGAGGCCTGTATATAACTACTGTCAATTTTTAAAACTCTACCCACAGGTTTTCTACATATTCTTCTCCTATGTCATTCTTGCCAAAGAATGAATTCCATTCCATGCCAATAGAGCACCCCACACCCTCTGCCCATCTGCCTGTTCTTTTCCATAGGATATACATCCTTTGATGTCCATGCTATTTCATTATTGGTCTACACACTTCAAAGCAATGGGAAACCAAGTTGTACATTTCATGGCATTTTAACAATATTTTTTGCATATTTTGTGCAATAACTATTAAGCTATTCGATCTGATTTCTTGACAATCATGCATTCATGTTTTCATCAGATAAAGCACACCATCATTGATTCGGACCTGGGTTTGGAAATAAAGAGGAGAAACATCAAATGCATTTTGACTTCTTCAACAACAATTGAACGAGGTGGACAATTCCTGATTAATACCTTAACTGTGAGACGAGGATGGAGCAGAGAAAAGTCTTGTATTTTCGCTACATTGTTTTCAGGTGATTTTTCAGTCACATAAGCTATCAGCCTCATCAGGTTGTACATATCAGGAAATTGTCCGTACTCCTTCGGAGACACTTCCCAAGGAATGGTCTGATCTATGAAATATCATGAAACAACAATTGATACATACTTAATGATCATATGTCATCTGACAATATATCAATAGAAACAATATCTAACTATAGATTTTAAGAGAGCATAAATCACAAAACCTCCATCTTAAATTAATACCAGCTAAATCATATTTCCTTATCACCTCTGATCAAGTCTCTGATAAGTGTTGTGTCTACTTGTCAGGCATGTGATCAAGGCAGTGATACTACAAATACCAATAGTCTCAAGAGGTTATGAAATAGATGTCTAGCTAATATGAAGTTGTGGTGAATGTTTCCAAAAGCAATAAGGAAGTCTTCACTATTTCGAATGGTTTTATGCAAAACCAAATATCCATTGGGTCAGGCAGTTTAGAATTCAATTAATTATTTTATTCAAATAATTCAGCACCCACCCACCCCCTCAAACTAAATTACTGATGATTTGGCAATTAATCCTAGCACTTCTTAAAATGACTAATGCTAATAATAAATTGTATAAATAGGCTTTGTGTTACCTCCATTAGCGGGAATGGTGATGTCTTTTTTAAATTTCTTGATGATTTCGTTCAATATAGTTCCATGGTACATTCTTTTCTTAGCCCAAACTTTGACCGTGCAGGCTTTATCCTCTTTAGACGTGTTGCAAATGACCACGGAGACTGCAACTGTGCGTCCGACGTAAACAGGTCGGGAAACCTTCAGATGTACTTGTAATGTCTTCTTTTCTGCCGGAGACTTTATTATCATGTCTGCCTTTTTAAAAATTTCTTCTTCCTCAGTGGAACCTGGGAATTAAACAAAACAAACGTATGCTATTGTTCATGACAAGAATGCTTACTGTCTTCAATTTCATAATTGTGCTCTGACACAGCCAGTACCATTGGCAATTAAAATAAGTGACTTAAAATTGTAAGCCTTAGAACATGATTCACATTTTGATCACAGAATTGTCCGCACAGTTAAGAACCATTGCATTATGTTCTTATTTTTAGAATTAAATAACTTTATGATCACTGTCAACTAACAAAAAATGTTTTACTGTGGTTTAACCATTTTATACTTATGGCAGTTTCAAACTTTTATTTAAATTAATCCATTTTTACTACATGCGCTACTTTAAACATTTGTGTTAAGATTACCCTTTTTTAAAATTCACACAAAACCTTAAAACTGATCATTGACAGAATCTCATTAGATGGTCAGCATAACAAATAGAACGTTGTCTGTGAAATTTTTGTCATCTAAGTTTGTTTTATCAGAAATCCCGATTGGTTTGGGTAGATTCATCACTTTGAAAATGAGTGACAGAGCTCTCCGATAAAGTAGAAAATCTGTGACCATCTGCAACAAACTCAAATCAACGAAAGACAGAACTGGCAACTCAAAGTTTCCTGGGGTTCGATGTTTCAGATGTGATAGAGACGGAGATAAAAGAGGTGGAGGAACTGCTTTATTAATCAGGGAGAATGTCAAGGCGGAACCTAGAGAGGGCATACTGGAGGGTTCATCCACTGTGGCCATATGGGTAGAGCTCAAAGATGAGATGAGACGAGATGAGAAAACATTTCTTCACACAGAGAGTGGTGAGTCTGTGGAATTCTCTGCCACAGAAGGTAGTTGAGGCCAGTTCATTGGCTATATTTAAGAGGGAGTTAGATGTGGCCCTTTTTGCTAAAGGGATCAGGGGGTATGGAGAGAAGGCAGGTACAGGTTACTGAGCTGGATGATCAGCCATGATCATATTGAATGGCGGTGCAGGCTCGAAGGGCCGAATGGCCTACTCCTGCACCTATTTTCTATGTTTCTATGTTTCTAAAGGTGAATCACTATAGTGGGATGATACTATGTGCCTCCCATTCACCAGCAGGAGATAGAGGAACATATATCTAGGCGAATTGTGGAAAGATGCAAACAGGGTTGTTGTACCGGGCAACTTTAAGGTCCCCATTATTGACTGGTACTTTCTCAGTGCAAAAGGCTTAGTGAGGGCTGAATTTGGTTGATGTATCCAGTATGTGTATAGTCCAACTTGAGGAGAGACCATACTGGACCTTGTACTGGACATGAGCTTGGTCAGGTAACTGGTGTTTCAGTGGAAGAGAGGTCACAACTCCAAAGCTTTAATATTGTTATGAATAAAGATAAGTCTGGACCTTAAGACAGTGTACTAAGTTGGAGCAATGCACATCACAGCAGCAGTAGGCAGAGGCAGGGGGAGTAAATTGGGAGCAGTTGCTGTTGGGTAAGTCCGCATCTGACTTGTGGGTACCGTTCAAGCCAAGATGATCAAAGTTGAGGACCGACATATGCCAGTAAGGAGGAGGGGTAAGGATGGCAAGGTAAGGGAACCTTGGATGACCAGATTTGGTTCAGAAGAGAAAGGAAGCCTATGTAAAGTTTAGGAAGATTAAATCAGACAGGCCCTTTGAGAACTATAAAGCAACCAGGCAATAGGATGGACCAAAAGGGGTGGTGTAATGTAATTAGCAAGTAGTATTAAAGAAAATCCTAAGGCTCTATGTATGTACATTAAAAACAAGAGGGTAACCAGGGAGAAGGCGGCACGGTGGCGTAGCGGTAGAGTTGCTGCCTTACAGTGAATGCAGCGCCGGAGACTCAGGTTCGATCCTGACTACGGGCGCCGTCTGTACGGAGGTTGTACGTTCTCCCCGTGACCTGCGTGGGTTTTCTCCGAGATCTTCGGTTTCCTCCCACCCTCCAAAGAAGTGCAGGTATGTAGGTTAATTGACTGGGTAAATGTAAAAATTGTCCCTAGTGTGTGTAGGATAGTGTTAATGTGCGGGGATCGCTGGGCGGCGCGGACTCGATGGGCCGAAGGGCCTGTTTCCGCGCTGTATCTCTAAATCTAAATCTAAAAAAAATCTAAAGATAGGACCACTCAAAGATAAAGATAGAAATTCGTGCTTGGAGTTAGATGATGTAGGTGAGGTGCTCAGAGAGACTAGAAAGCATAGCTTTATGATGAGAAAGGTAAAATTTAAAGGAATTGTCTCGGCATGGTTTTTAAACAGAGTTGTGGTTGCCTAGATCCTGCTGTCAAAGGTGAAAGTGGACGCAGATATGATAGTGGTATTTAAAAGGCTTTTAGGTGAGGCATGTGGATATACAGGTAATGCAGATATATGGACCACATGCAGGAAGAAGAGATTAGTTTAACCTTGCATCATGTTTTGCTTAGACATTGTGGGCTGAAGGGCCTATTTCTGTGCAGCACTGTCCTAATTTAATTTAGGTTAGTTTAAAGACACACCGCTGAAACAGGCCCTTCGGCATGCCGAATCCATGCTGACCAGCGATCCCTGCACACTAACTCTATCCTACACACTATCCACCTGCAAACTTGTGTGTCTTTGGAGTGTGGGTAGAAACCGGAGATCCCAGAGAAAACCCACACAGGTCATGGGGGGAACATACAAATTCCATACAGACAGCACTCATAGTCAGGATCGAACCCGGGTCTCTGGTGCAGTAAGGCAGCAACTCTACCGCTGTGCCACCGTGCTGCCCCGAAAGTTTTATAACAATTTTGAGAGTGCCTCTTTTTACTTTGTGCTTATTATTCATTTCTTCTTACCATCGGAATATTTGTACAAGTCTGTGATATCCTCACGTTCATCCTTTCCACACTTCTTGGTGCTCACATAGTGACCAACGCGTGAAACGTCAACATCCACCTGCAACTTTGTTCCATCAGCAAACAGCAGCCAATTCACACAGTTTGCATTCACTTCAGCGAAAACAAATGGGACATCATACTTAAAGCCCATGTCTCCTTGTTTGATGGCTGTCAGCGAAGCAGGACCACAGCGGTAAGTATCTGAAAATGTGAACAAATTATTGAGAATTTGAATAAATTATAGTTATGTAAATTTAATATTTAAACAGTTAACTGAAAGGCATGTTTCTCTGTTTGCATATTATACAGAAATAGGCCAACTGGCTCTGACATTTTGCAGAGGGAATTATACATCTGCTGAAGTTGGAACTATATATACAATAGTCTGGAGACAATTTTTTTCAACTGATAATAATCACTATTCTTCAGATAGTAAGATCTCCCTGGATTCCATTCTTTATCTGCTTAGGATATAACAGGGGATAGGAAGGACTTTTGCAATAGTTTGCAATCAAATTGCATTTCATGTAATGCAAACTCATGAAATTTCACAGCAATGCATGAGACTTCACCTTCTAAACAAAATGACTGCATAGCAGGCAGTGTTTGGATTTCTGGGGACCAATTTCAAAGACTTTGCTCACTTGATTGATCATTTAGCGCATTTTCACATTTCAATTCATCTCTGTGTTTGGCCATTGCATTTTATTTTTATCTTTATAATCAATTCAATTCATAAGTTGATATGTTCCAGGAGCAGAATTAGGCCATTCGCCCCATCAAATCTACTCCGCATTAAATGATAGCTGATCTATCTTTCCCTCTCAACCCTTTCTCTTGCTTTCTCCCCATAACCCCTGACATCCATGGAAATGCATTTCAAAAATGACACGTGCTGAAAGGCTCAAAGTATGAGGATAGGTTCTTTAGATTAGATTGTTCCCACAAGTGTAGAAGACGAAGGATGAGCAAAATCAGATATTTAAGATGATTAAAGGATTTAATAGGCTAAATATGGAATAATGTTTCCTCTGGAAAGAAGCCCAACTAGGGGGCATTCCCTTAAAATTATGGATAAACCATTATCGGGAAACATCTGGAGAAATTCTTCATGTGAAGGGTCTTGAAAACATGTAGCTGCTTCACATAAGGAGCAAGTGAGATTAGGCCAATTGGATATTTCAAAATCGATATTTAAAAGTTTTTGTTGGGAAGGAGAATGAAAGATCTAACTGCATATAGATCCAGATAAACCGAGATCTAATGAATGTTTAGTTTAATTTAGTTTGACGATAACGATAATACTTTATTGTCAGATCAAGTCTAAAAATTTTCTTGCATCTCAGCAGCTCCACTTGCAACATCAACAAAGACAAAGAATGTAAGACAAGAAATGAGGATACATATATTCACCATAACATTACAATCACCAATGACGACACATTCAAGACCCTTCAACGTGCATTTGATCTGGGATTAAGTTCTATGTTTAGTTTTAGGATTGACTGGTGCACAAAAGAACTTCAGTCTAACCTTATTAAATCTTGGTACCCTGTACCTCCGATTTGCTGGTAACAATTTGTATTCACTGTTCAGGACATGGTCGGGGTCAGAGACAATGTTGTTGGCCAACCTTGGCTAATTATTGTGGTAGGCTGATTCATAGAATTTCTCAAGGGGTTGACCGATGATCTTTGAGCAGATTTTCATTTGGTCGAGCAGTTTTGACTTTAAAGTGGTGGACAAACACTGGTACCATGTAATATTACAATACAGAAGAACACTCATAATCACAGAAGTAAGGAACAAAAGAAGAATTTGGCTACTTGCCCCAAAGGACCTAAGGCAGCGGAGAAAATAAATTCTTTGTTTTGTCCTTTTGCAGACAGATTCAATGTGGTCTTTCCAGGATAGCAGATGGCCTAACATCACACTCAAGTATTTAAATGAACACACCTGCTTGATTTTTTCGTAATGGATAACAATAGGAACTATTTGAGAGTCAGATGGTGAACCAAATACTATTTCTTTTATTGTCACGTGTATCGAACGACAGTGAAAAAAGCTTTTGTTGCGTGCTGACCAGTCAGTGAAAAGAATACATGATTCCATCGAGCCATTCAGTTTACAGATACATGGTACAGGGGATAACATGAATAATGTTTAGTGCAAGATAAAGCCAGTAAAGTCCAATCAAAGACAGTCAGAGGTTCTCCAATAAGTTCATGGGGGTTTTAAAGGGGAGGGAGGTGTCGGAGATGGTCCGTGAATTTGAGCGCAGGATGGAAATTGGTGGTGAAGTTAGTGAAATCCATGAGTTCGGAACTGCTCTCTGGTTGTGGTAGGGTGGTTCAGTTACCTGATAACAGCTGGGAAGAAACTGTTCCTGAATCTGGATGTGTGAATGGTGGAATGGACTGCAGGGATGTTGTGGCCTGTTTCCATCCCTATGTTCCTACCCTGTCATTGCTTCTTTCATAATGCATACAATATGCCTGAATTCAAATGCAGTCATTACCTTCACTTTCCTCCTGTGGTGTTGCATCCACAACTTGCCACCCATGATATCCTGGATCTAAATCACCTCGGGCCATCCAGCACTCATTCCAAACGTGAAAATTCCTGAAATAACACCAATAATGAGTCTTAGATTACAGAAACATAACAGAACATTAGGTGAAAAAAAACAATAATTAAGGTTTTTTAAATCTCTTACATTGCAGAAGCAGAATAAATACAGGGAAGTTCAAGGTAGCAGACTGCAATCAGTGACACTGCCAGACATGTCATGCAAATACTAATATACTTAAAAACACTTCTCACAAATATCAATTATTGTGGAAGTCTCATGCATAAATAAACACACTTTCAGGCACATTCACACGTACTGGCACACAGGAATGTCTCTAAAAGGAATATCTTTGCAAAAAATGTTTATTTTTCTTCACCCACAGAGCAAATTGGCTAATAGGTCAACAATACTGTGATTTACTGATCACCACTTGTCCGAACCTCAGTTTGAAATTCTATTCAATACATCAAGATATTTAACTTGAACTTCACACCAATTACTAATATTGGCTCGAGCTGTCACAACACCAGCCTCAACTGGCCAATGTTCACATTCCAAAATAAGTTATCATTAAGCCTCCGTTGATGAATTTAAGTAATTGGTACGAATAAAGGTACAATGAACAGCGGATGCTGGAATCTTGCATAGAACATAGAACTCATCGGGACAGACAGCATCTCTGAAGGACATGAATAGGCAGCATTTTGGGTCAGAATCTTTCTTCAATGAGCATGTTTTGTTGCACCCAACATTATGTTTAAGTAGTTAGTCACTCAAAACAAATAAGTAGGTGTGTCCAAACTACCAATAAATACATTGAAATACAATACATTGAAAGTTTTACATGCAATACACACATTCTTCCCATATTAAAGTTTCATCCTACACCATTTTTCTAATATTCATAAGTGATTGCTTCAGCTAATGTGAGTAACGGTACACTTGCAGGTGGTACTTTAGTTCCTCATTGCATATAACAGCATAATTTACATCAACTATACATTAACTTCTTGAAAATCAACTGCAAATTATTTTTCAGTTGTACTAAAATACTTACTATTACCAAATTGTTCTCTCAACGTCCGCCAAAGTATTTCCCAGCACAGCGCGAATCTGCTATTATTCTACTTCTCTCTAATGCTTCTTCCATTTTAATTTCATCTCTTCCTGCCCTTTGGTTTTTCTTCTGACTCTGTATTTAATTACCGGCTACCAAGCATTCCTTGTAAATTTCACCAATTTTCACATGGCTTTAGAGATTGTTGCAGTAAACATTTCTACAATTAGTGCTGCAGTGTTATCCCAAAGGCATATGATAACAAATCATTATTCGGTCTCAATATTCATATCTGTTTTAACTTACCAAATACTATCAGATGACCCTCCTATGTTGTCCCCATCAACATTATAGTAGTTATCAATGGTCAGGTTTGCATCAGCATCATGAGCAGAGTCAAAGTTGGTGACCACACGGGTAGGAATACCAAGGGTCCTTAAAACTGATGAAAGTGGTTACTAATTTACACTTAATGTATATCTATTCAGAATTCAGAGAATATCTTCTTGATTGAGCAATTTAATATTTTACTTTTAAGTACAAAATACAAAGCCTTACTAAATGTTTCAGCTACACATTACGACCATCAAAAGATTTAAAAAATGGCAAAATTGAAACAAGACTGACAGGTAATTCAATATGAGTTCAAATGAACTGTGCCTTTCCTGACAATAAAATGCTATAATAAATTCTTTCACATTGATGTGAATAATCTGAGTAGCAAATTTTCAGACACATTTTGTTGTAACCAGGTAAACCATGTTGGTCTAATGCATTAATTCTTTGAGGGTATCTTGATTTTGTGCTGTGGCATTTTAATGTACCAGGTTCATTGCCGGATTAACATAGTAGCAAATGTAGCATTTCCTACAGACCCCGCACTTTCGAGGGTCCCACGCTAAATGCTTCAAATCAGCATCCCATTGAGGGGCGCAGTGTTGCGCGCGCCCCTCACAACCGCCGCGGTTTGAATGTGTTGGCGGGGCTGCGCGGACCAATGGGCAGCCGGCGTGTCACCACCCGACCTCCAACCCCGAGGAGACACAATCCCTCACCCCCCCCTCCCCCCACCCACACACCCAGAGGGACAGAGACCAGCAGCAAGACAGAGACGGGCATAGAGGTGAGAGACCGGGGTAGACTGTGGGGTGGGGAGAGCACCTGGGGTTGACAACTGTTCCATATTAGCCGGGACATCCCTTATTTTGGGCAAAATTTGTTTGCCCCGTACCAGTCCGCCCTTGTCCTGTATTAGGCCTGCAGGCCGCTGTAGGCCCGGCACTGTAGGCCCGGACAGTGTAGGCTAACGAAGCTCGTTAACATTAACAGAGTTTTGGGGAGCGGCGCCGAATTTGTTAGGGGAGCAGGGCCGCGTGTGTTCGGGGCCGAGTGTGTTTGGGGAGCGGGGCCGAGTGTGTTTGGGGCCGAGTGTGTTTGGGGAGTGGGGCCGAGTGTGTTTGGGGAGTGGGGCCGAGTGTGTTTGGGGCCGAGTGTATTTGGGGAGTGGGGCCGAGTGTGTTCGGGGCCGAGTGTGTTTGGGGAGCGGGGCCGAGTGTGTTTGGGGCCGAGTGTGTTTGGGGAGTGGGGCCGAGTGTGTTTGGGGAGTGGGGCCAAGTGTGTTTGGGGCCGAGTGTGTTTGGGGAGTGGGGCCGAGTGTGTTTGGGGAGTGGGGCCGAGTGTGTTTGGGGCCGAGTGTATTTGGGGAGTGGGGCCGAGTGTGTTTGGGGCTGAGTGTGTTTGGGGCCGAGTGTGTTTGGGGAGTGGGGCCGAGTGTGTTTGGGGAGTGGGCCGAGTGTGTTTGGGGAGTGGGGCCGAGTGTGTTTGGGGCCGAGTGTGTTTGGGGCCGAGTGTGTTTGGGGAGTGGGGCCGAGTGTGTTTGGGGCCGAGTGTGTTTGGGGCCGAGTGTGATTGGGGCCGAGTGTGTTTGGGGAGTGGGGCCGAGTGTGTTTGGGGAGTGGGCCGAGTGTGTTTGGGGAGTGGGGCCGAGTGTGTTTGTGGCCGAGTGTGTTTGGGACCGAGTGTGTTTCGGGCCGAGTGTGTTTGGGGCCGAGTGTGTTTGGGGCCCAGTGTGTTTGGGGCCCAGTGTGTTTGGGGAGCGGGGCCCAGTGTGTTTGGGGAGCGGGGCCGAGTGTGTTTGGGGCCGAGTGTGTTTGGGGAGCGGGGCCGAGTGTGTTTGGGGCCGAGTGTGTTTGGGGAGCGGGGCCGAGTGTGTTTGGGGCCGGGTGTGTTTGGGGAGTGGGGCCGAGTGTGTTTGGGGCCGAGTGTGTTTGGGGCCGAGTGTGTTTGGGGCCGAGTGTGTTTGGGGCCGAGTGTGTTTGGGGCCGAGTGTGTTTGGGGCCGAGTGTGTTTGGGGCCGAGTGTGTTTGGGGAGTGGGGCCGAGTGTGTTCGGGGAGTGACGTTACAGGCAGTGACGTTACGTTGTCCCGTATTTAAGGCCCCTTTATAACATACGCTAGCTTAATCTGGCCCTGACCGGGTTAAATAAGCTTTTCAGCTAAAGTGGAATTGTCTGCCAAAAGGCCCCTGTGTCAAGCAAGCAGGCTAGGTGCTTAGAAAAGTAATTTTGTTGATGGACAAATGTATCCTCATATCATGAAACTGCAAGGACATATCAAAGTAAGTCAAGCCAAACCTTTCTTCCCAGGGACATTCAAGATTAGCTCATCTTCTGACATGGTAAATAACTCCAATTTCGGTATAAAGGGAGGATAGTTGGTTTTAAAACATAGTTGACTGTTGCTTGTGGATTAGGGAAGCACAGACACATTGAGTATATAATGCCTGCTGTGCATGAAGTCGCTGAACCTCTTTTGGCTGAGATTCCGGAATGGTGCCAGGCCCCACAACCTCAGGGTACTTTCAATGATCTCCAGTCCAAGCTTTCGTAAGGAGTTCCCCACGAGCCTTTGCCGTTGGAGGATGAAGGACACCGTTTATTTGCTGTTTTGCTGCTATTTAGTTTTAATTTAGTTTAGAGATACAGCACGGAAACAGGTCCTTCGGCCCACCGAGTCCGCGCCGTCCAGCAATCCCCATACACTAGCACTATCCCACACACACTCGGGACAATTTACAATTTTACTAAGCCAATTAACCTACTAACTGTACATCTTTGGAGTGTGGTAGGAAACCGGAGCTCCTGGGGAAAACCCACGCAGGTCACGGGGAGAACGGACAAACTCCATACAGACAGCACCCATAGTCAGGATCAAACCTGGGTCTTTGGCACTGTAAGGCAGCAACTCTACTGCTGAGCCACTGTACCTATATTGTTGTTTCAACATTTTTTTTCTCTTATGAGTGTATGAGTGTTCTTCCTCCATCATTCATCCAAATCCTTGAAAGCTGATGATATTACGGACATTGTCAGATTATCACGAGTTAACCTGAACGTATGGTGCAATCATTGGATTTTTGATTTCTGATATTTTTCACCCTTTCTCTTTTCTGCTGGTTTCAAATTGTAGGTTAATTGGCTGGGTAAATGTAAAAATTATCCCTAGTGGGTGTGGGATAGTGTTAGTGTGCGGGGATCGCTGGGCGGCACGGACTTGGAGGGCCGAAAAGGCCTGTTTCCGGCTGTATATATATGATATGATATGATATGAAATGGTGTGTGTAGAACCACCATCTACACACACCACATATATTTATAGGATCCCAAAACAAATAAACCTAAATGTCGAAATCATGCTCTCTGCAGCTCCCGCTGTTACTTCAATGGCAGATTGGCAATAATCCAAGGGACATGAAGTCCACTGCCATTTGCATTGGTCCATCAAAGATCTGCTGATCTTCCATTGAAATGCGCTTATCAGGCTAAATTAATTTAAAGCATTTTTTGTATCTTTCAATGCAAAAATATATTTATTTTTGGAAATGTATATCATGTAAAAAGCGTATTTAATCTTTGTCCACTTGTTTGTGAAATCAAACATAAAATGTCTCTCTACCTGTGCAAGCCACTGCTGCAAACACCCAGCACTGCCCGTAGCAAACTGCTTCGAAATTGTTTAGTTTCCATTGACGAAGAATGGCAACACTTCCACTCCAACTCCCTGGATTCTTTCCACCATGATATGAGCCACTCCAATTACCACGGAGAACTCCTTGATCATTCGCGCTATTCACCTGAAATTAAAATTGTACAGATATCATTGTGTGGATATGAGAACAAAGCTAAATGCAGGAATGGGATGAGCTATTGATAAGGACCCAGTGAAACCAAATGAAATGTCTGAAGCATCAAGATGCAAGGAAGAAATATAAGAAGATTAAAATGCTCAGATCACTAGCAGAGTATATTATTTTTTCTAACCCAAAGCATGGGATAAAACTAAATGTCTTCGTTATGCTCCCAATGAGAACATATAAAGAAGTGTATTATTTCATTCTCCACATCAGAATCTAATTGCATGCAAGGTGTAAGACTAATTAGGATCTGACTTAGATTTAACTACCATTAAGCCATTGTCATACTGCAGAGAAACATGCTCTTTACCTTACCATGACCTTGTCAGCCTTCGAGTACTCATCTATATTAATCCCATTTACCAGCACTTGGTTGAAAGCCCTCTATGATTTGGTCTATGCCTTCTATGTATTTCTTTGTAATAATAACACAGCAGACAACTGAGATAATGAATGTAGAGTTTTCAACAACAGCCAATTGCACAGACGAAGAGCACAGTTGAATAGTTTTGAGAACCTTATAATTTTCGATTACACCAGTAATCTTATATCAGTATTCAGTGAACCTTTTCAATGTTATCCTTTCAATGTTATCTTTATTCAATGTTTCTCTTTATTCCTCTCCCACCTTCCTTAGATTGATGTGTTGTGGATCTCTGTCATTGCCATGTATTCTTCAATTCCTAGGCCAAATTGGTACTTCTTTAAAATGAAAATTAACAAATTAATGTACCGTTCGTTTTTTCAAAGGCATCTACAGGAACGATTTAAGGATCACAACATGACCCAGGGCAAATTCCTTTTTCCTTGACCCAATATTTGTCGTTTACTGTTGTGCAAAATGGCTTTTTGGTCTGTTAAGATGGTGAAACATATCCTGAATCTTCATTGTTATATATATCGCATTGACTTTATCAATGGCACAAAGGGGAAGCTTTACCTTTATCCTTGACATTTAAATGCTTACCAGGGCAGACACAGTTCGAGCAATGTAAACAGGATAACCTCTTCTTCCATGCTGTTTGTGTGGGTTTTTTATATACTTGGGGGCTTTATCCAATAGTGCCAGGCAGATGTCCAAAATATCTTCTTCAAACTGAGAAAAAATAAAGTTTGTATCAGTTTCAAACAGCCACCAATTTCACTCCTGAAACCACTCACATGCTATCATATTCCACCAAATTTCATTTTCATTTTACTTTTCTTCATTAATTAACAATGTAATATTTGAGCTTATCTCAATACTCTTTCCTGTGCCTTCTGACACTGATTCCAAAATTCTTTTTCAAGACTTCAAACTAAATTCACTTTCTTTAGACATTTCTCTTCAATTAAAATACAGACTTTTAAACACAACTTTGGAGTCACCTTTCTTCTCTTCATGTTTCAACCTCAGAGGGTGTCCTGCTATTCACTCTCCTTTCAAATGCACATCATTCTGCACTATGATTTATTTAACAGATTTTATCTTGCAGAATGTTTCTGCACACATGGCTAGAAAATTCAAGTGATCACAATGTCAATATTCAGACATAAGACATAATGCAGGAATCACCATATCTACAACAGATTATACATAGCTTAGTCTCAACACATCATGAAATTTTGGCAGCTTAATCTTTGATAGTTGTTTAATATTTTGGAACTACCGAAATCTTTTTTTTAACATTTCTATATTTCTGGAAATTAACAGATTTGAGCTGGTTTCCAATACTTGATGCAGAATAAATACATATAGTGCTTTGAATGTATTGAAATAATTTAACACAGTCACATAAGCATCAACAACATCCTTTGCATTAAAACAGAGTTCCTTCCATGCAACCTAGTAGAAATATAAAAATACTATGTACTTTAACTCTGCCTGGAATTTTTTGGGGATGTAACTAGGAAAATGGACAGGGGAGAGCCGGTGAATGTAGTGTACCTTGACATGCAGAAAGCCTTCGACAATGTCCCACATAGGAGATTAGTGGGCAAAATTAGAGCACATGGTTTGGGGTAGGGTACTGACATGGATAGAAAATTGGTTGGCAGACAGAAAGCTAAGAGTGGGGATAAATGGGTACGTTTCAGAATGGCAGGCAGTGACTAGTGGGGTACCGCAAGGCTCGGTGCTGGGACCGCAGCTATTTACAATATACATTAATGACTTGGATGAATGGATTAAAAGTATCATTAGCAAATTTGCAGATTACACAAAGCTGGGTGGCAGTGTGAATTGTGAGGAAGATGCTATGAGGTTGCAGGGTGACTTGGACAGGCTGTGTGAGTGGGCGGATGCATGGCAGATACTGTTTAATGTGGATAATTGTGAGGTTATCCACTTTGGTGGTAAGAATAGGAAGGCAGATTATTATCTGAATGGTGTCAAGTTAGGAAAAGGGAACGTACAACGAGATCTGGGTGTCCTAGTGCATCAGTCACTGAAAGGAAGCATGCAGGTACAGCAGGCAGTGAAGAAAGCCAATGGAATGTTGGCCTTCATAACGAGGAGTTGAGTATAGGAGCAAAGAGGTCCTTCTACAGTTGTACAGGGCCCTAGTGAGACCGCACCTGGAGTACTGTGTGCAGTTTTGGTCTCCAAATTTGAGGAAGGATATTCTTGCTATTGTGGGCATGCAGCGTCGGTTTATTAGGTTAATTCTCGGAATGGCAGGACTGTCATATGCTGAAAGACTGGAGCGGCTAGGCTTGTATACACTGGAATTTAGAAGGATGAGAGGGGACCTTATTGAAACATATAAGATTATTAAGGGATTGGACACGTTAGAGGCAGGAAACATGTTCCCAATGGTTGGGGGAGTCCAGAACCAGGGGCCACAGTTTAAGAATAAGGGGGAGGCCATTTAGAACAGAGACGAGGAAAAATCTTTTCAGTCAGAGAGTTGTAAATCTGTGGAATTCTCTGCCTCAGAAGCCAGTGGATGCCAGTTCTCTGAATGCTTTCAAGGGAGAGCTAGATAGAGCTCTTAAGGATAGCGGAGTCAGGGGGTATGGGGAGAAGGCAGGAACGGGGTACTGATTGAGAATGATCAGCCATGATGACATTGAATGGTGGTGCTGGCTCAAAGGACCGAATCGTCTACTCCTGCACCTATTGTCTATTGTCTAAAATATCTCCTAATGTTCATGTACCTGTCCAAAGTTCCAGTCTCTATCACATATGTAATCACTACCACCATAGTAAATAGTTCCATTTTCATTCATGACATATTCTTGTCGCTTTGCTTCGCTGTCGAGAAAAACTTCATCCTCTGAAACATAAAGGAGACTGGATGACATTCATATTATTTATAAAATATTAAATATGAGTCTTAGGCATCATAAGGTCATGTGACAGGAGTAGAGTTAGGCCGTTCGGCTCATCAAGTCTACTCCGCCATTCAATAATAGCTGATCTATCAGTCCCTCCTAACCCCACACTCCTGCCTTCTCCCTATACCCTCTGTCGCCTGTACTAATCAAGAATCTATCTATCTCCACCTTAAAAATATCCACTGACAGTCTCCACGGTCTTCTGGGGCAAAGAATTCCACAGATTCACCACCCTCTGACTAAAGAAATTTCTCATCATCTACTTCCTAAAAGAACATCTAATTCTGAGGTTATGTCCTCTAGTCCTAGACTCTCCCACTGGTGGAAACATCCTCTCCACATCCACTCTGTCCAAGCCTTTCACTGTTCTGTATTCAATGAGGTCCCCCCTCATTCTTCTAAACTCCAGCGAGTACAGGCTCAGTGCTGACAAACACTCATCGTAGGTTAAATTGTTCATTCCTGGGATCATTCTTATAAACCAGTTCAACAATCACAACTTAAAAGTAAACAAACTCATGATAAATGCTGAGGGGTCCATTGCAGCATCCATTGCATTAGTTCGGTAATTATGGAAATGCAGTTGCTTTAAATGAGTAGTACCTGCACACCATGGGTTGAAGAGTATAACAAGGTTTCCAAGGAGGTAGGGCAATTTATCCTCATAATCATACACCAGACTGAGTGAGCAGCGTCCAATCACGGCTTTTGGCGATGTTGAGATCGTCAGGCACAATTCATTTTTGGTGGCAGAGGAAACTATTACAGACCATCTTTTTAGATTTAATTCCTGCGTAAAGGGAATCACCAGTGAGGTACCCTTTGATCTCGTAGGTTTTGGACCTAAAACAAGACAAGCACAGTTAAATCAACAATATATTCTATGCAGATTGTGTTTAAACACGTGATGTAAATTCTCAAAATCAAATTCATTTGTAAAGATCATGCAATTTTATTAAAGTATGCAATAGGTAAATTGAGAAGATTTATGAGGATGTTGCCAGCACTCAAGGACTGGAACTCTTGCGAGAGGTTGAGCAGGCTAGGGAGTTATTTCTTGGGGTGCAGGGGGATGAGGGATGATAATATAGAAGTGTACAAAATCGTGAGAGGAATAGATCAGGTAAATACTGAGAGTCTCCTGCCCAGAGTTGGGGAATTGGGAACCAGAGGACATAGGTTTAAGGTGAGGAGGGGGAAAATATTTAATCAAAACCTGATGGGTAACTTTACACAAAGGGTGGTGAGTATGTGGAACAAGCTGCTGAAAGAGGTAGTTGAGGCAGGTACTATCACAACATTTAAGAAATATTTAGACAGGTACATGGACAGGATAGGGTAAGAGGGATATGGGCCAAACACAGGCAGGTGGAACTAGTGTAGATAGGACATGTTGGTTGAATGGGTAATTTGACCCTCTGGCCTGTTTCCATGCTGTATGATTCTAGGAGGCTAAGTTTGTACTGACACCAGCGCAGGGTAATATTTCATTAGACAGTACAACCTTAACATCGCTGAAAAGAAGTTTGAACATTGTACCAATTCTAAATGTTCAATTCAAATCTGAGCACAGACTCTGGCTTTGCTCTCGAATGGATCTACCCCTACAGCAGTCATCGGGCAGCTATTGACATGACCACAGTGGGAGCATTTTAGTGGGAAGAAGCTTAACTATACATGCCTGTAAATGCATCACATTTGTTTATTTACTTTTAAAAAATCACAGTTTAAGTACTTTCTTACAGCCATCAGGCTATTAAACATTACAGCTGCCAAATAAGCCTTGAACGACATAGCCTTGTGAACAGACACAAAATGCTGGAGTAACTTAGCGGGACAGGCAGCATCTCTGGAGAGAAGGAATGGGTGGCATTTCGAGTCGAGACCCTTCTTCAGACTTGTGGGCATTGGTTTTGTCCTTTTGCACTCTTATTGGTTGTTTTTATCTGTAAACACTGAGCGTTTTTTCTAATGTATTATATTGCTTACAGAGTACTATGTTTACATATTCTGTTATGCTGCTGCAAATGAAAATATCATTGTTCTGTCTGGGACATATGACAATAAAACACTCTTGACTTTTTACTTTTTCACATTGTATCAAAACGTTCCAGTCCCTTTTAAGGTCTTTAGCTCATTACCTGTCTCCATTTTTAATTTTAGCCGAGCCTCTTGAGGATTGCATCCATCTTTGAAGGTCACCTTAATATCGAACGTTTGTCCCCTTCTGACTATCAGACGCTTGTTGCTGATCTCAATGGTTTTGTGCGCCTTGTTATTTGCTTCATATTGAAAGTCGACTTGGCACTTCCCACCAATTGGAGCCGGTTTGGGATCTATTTTTTAAAAAAAGAACGTTATTAAAACATGAAATGTTGCTGGGCTCCCCTGTTAGTGGCCTCTGTGACTCGAGGGTGGACAACCATGATAGCTGAGGAGGAAAAATTAAGTGAGCATCAGGAAATGGGCCAGAATTGACAGTGAGCCACCTCCATTCATGCCAGACTACTGAAATAACTGGGCTTACTCTATACAATCCAGGCATCAAAAAGACTGAAGACGAGAGCATGCCTGACCTCTCACAATGAGGCCTTGCATATTGACATGGTCTTCAACAGACAATAGACAATAGGTGCAGAAGTAGGCCATTCGGCCCTTCGAGCCAGCACCGCCATTCAATGTGATCATGGCTGATCATTCACAATCAGTACCCCCTGTTCCTGCTTTCTCCCCATACCCCCTGACTCCGCTATCTTTAAGAGCTCTATCTAGCTCTCTCTGGAAAGCATCCAGAGAATTGGCCTCCACTGCCTTCTGAGGCAGTATTCCACAGATTTACAACTCTCTGACTGAAAATGTTTTTCCTCACCTCCGTTCTAAATGGCCTACCCCTTATTCTTAAACTGTGGCCCCTGGTTCTGGACTCCCCCGACATGGGGAACATGTTTGCTGACTCTAACGTGTCCAATCCCTTAATAATCTTATATGTTTCAATAAGATCCCCACTCATCCTTCCAAATTCCACCATATACAAGCCTAGTCGTCACAGTCTTTCAACATACGACAGTCCCGCCGTTCCGGGAATTAACCTAGTGAACCTACGCTGCACGCCCTCAATAAGAAGAATGTCCTTCCTCAAATTTGGAGACCAAAATTCCACACAGTACTCCAGGTGTGGTCTCACTAAGGCCCTGAACAACTGCAGAAGAACCTCTTTGCAGTAATGAGATCAGGTGAAGAGGCCCAGCGTGCAGAAGGAGAAGAATAAGAAGCGGTCGACACAAAATGAGTTAAAAAATTTGCCATCCAGCCCCTTAATGTGCCAGAACTGTCAAGAGCTGGATGTGTTTTGATACTTAGGCCTTTGACCTTACCCGAAGAGGCAATTTCTTTATCAGAGTGTGATGTGTATTTGGAACAACCTGCCAGAGGCAGTGAAAGAGGCTGATACAGTGTGGACATTTAAAAGACATTTATAATGTTACATGGATAGGAAAGATTTGAAGGACATGGGCCAACTGCAGGCAAATGCGACTAACTCAATTGTAAAATCTGATTGTTGTAGATGAGTTGGGCCAAAGGGTATTTCTTGGTTGTATGACAACTCTATGTTGTCACCAGGGGGCGCCGCACGATGGCTGCCTCGCCTACAGTCTGTCCTTTTCAAACTTTTTTTGTTATTTTTGGTAAGTTTTAAAAGTTTGTGTAAATGTTCTCTGGTTTGTTTTATGTGGGGGGGGGGGTGAGAGAGAGGGTCGGGGGAAACCTTTTTTCAATCTCTTACCTTGCCGGAGATGCGATTGTTTTCCGGATCGTATCTCTGGTCGCTCTGCGGCCTAACATAACGGAGCTGGAGGTCTTGCCAGGGACTGACCTTGAGTCCCCGCGGGGGCGTGGGCTTATCATCTGAGCCTGCGATCCCTTGCCTGGGATCGACGCTCCAATGCAGCCTGCGGACTTTAACATCAGGAGCTCGCAGTCTCGGGTTGAGACCGGTCGGGAGCTCCAAAAGCTGCACGAGGTTCGACTGGTCCCGACCCGGGGTAGATCGCCGGCGCGGGAGAGCTGAGATCCCCCCCCCCCCCCCGATCCCCCCCCTTTCCCCCCCGATGAAGGAGCTTGATCGCCCCGACGAGGAAGGCTCGCCGGCGGTTACTGGAGTCAAGATCATCCCGTCAACGGAAGGTGAGAGCCCCCGACCGCTGGAGGACAAAGAAGGGAGAGATTGAACTTTTTTTCACCTTCTATCACAGTGAGGAATGTGGAGGAGTCACTGTGGTGAATGTTCATGTTCAAATGTATTTTGTGTGTCCTGTTGCTTTTTATTGTTATGACTGTATGGCAAATGAAGTTCCTCATATGTTGCAAAACATACTTGGCTAATAAAGTTTTATTGTGATTGTGATTATGATTAGTGTAAGATCAATGAAAATAAATGCATGATGGTCAGTGTGTACCTGATGGGCTAAAGAGCCTGTTTTCATACAACTCTGTTGAGGATCCATTGTAATAAATTGTTAAATATACACATTTACTATCAAATGTCTGCCTTGGGTGTTCACCCAGGCACAGCTTTTTAAGTTAGGGTTCATGGTATCTCAGGAAGACTCCTGGGAGAATCACTGACTCTCTACATATTCATCATGTCTGATCACACTTTTTTGTGCTGGGTTAATTCACCTGCAACATGCTTCGAAAACTGTGCCTTGAAAGAAGACAACAATTTCAATTCAACTAAGTACATTGTGTACATTTAAGGTCACAAAATGGGAAACATACGCATATGTTCAGGTGAGAGGAGCAAGGCTTAAAGGAAATGTGTGGGACAAGTATTTTACACAGAGGGTGGTGGATGCCTGGAACACACTGTTGAGATGGGGTAGTGGAGGCATTATACAATAATGGCTTTTGGATAGCCAGCTGGATATGCAAGGAATGGAGGGATTATGGATAATGTGCAGGCAAATAAGAGATGGTCTTGGCATTATGTTCAGCACAGGCATTATAGGCCAAAGGCCTGTTCCTGTGCTGTTCTATGTTCTGTGCTCCACTAACGCATCAGTTTTTAAAAAAAACAATGATTCTGTTTCTTCTAAATATTTTCTTGCTTCCATTCGATTCATTTCTTCATTTTCAGGTTTCCTCAGTTTATTTATTTAGATGAATCTCTTTCACATTCTCCCACTTACTTTTCCTGTAGCTTATTCTGTTCACACTGTCCTGAATATCCCACTGGGGAAATTTGCACTAAAAGGTTTGGTAGGTGTTTCGAGTTTCCTGTATTTCTGGTTATGCTTCACCTAGTTTTCTTCTCTCCCTTTCTGCAGGTGCTAAATTTGTCTGACGACAGTTTAGTTATAGGGTGATAATCATTTAAAAATTAAAACATCAATCATGACAAGAAGCTATTAACCTTTAAGGGACGTTAGCTGATGCAACAATATGCAGTAACATGTCTTTCAGCCCCACCCTTAATACTCCCACACGCAACGATCCCAAGCCATTAAATATCAAGAATCCCACATCCCACATCAGAAAGCAGCAGATTTATTTCCTCTTTCCTAGTTAAATAATACCAATGTTGATCTATAAATCTCCACACCAGATTCCCTGCTTGGCATCAAATTCAGCATTTGATCAAACTGGGAAGCATTCAGTCTTTTTGAAGCAATAACGAGGTACAAGATTTTTTGTAGCATGTGCAATTTTGGTTGTGTCTGTAGCTTTCAGCATGTAACTTCTTATAGTCAGAAATAATCAACTTGGGCAGCTTACAACCCACCAGTTTTGAATGTTGATTCCTCAAATTTTAAATTAACCCCTGCATTCCCTCTCTCCCCACCCCTCCCCCACTCTAGTAAGCCTGCCAGTTCCACTGTTTGCATCCATATATCCCTTTATTATCACCTCATCCACAGCCAACAATGGACCATTGTGGGCTTCAACTTTCCTTGGTCATCAGTGATGGATCTGATCTGTTCTGATTCTTTTCATACCTCAATTCCCTATCCCCTGACCCTCAGTCTGAAGAAGGGTTTCAACCTGAAACATCACCTATTTCTTTTCTCCTGAGATGCTGCCTGCCCCGCTGAGTTACTCCAGCATTTTGTGTCTATCTTCGGTGTAAACCAGCATCTGCAGTTCCATCCTACACGTAAATAATCAACTGTTCTCTCGACTGCAAAAATGTGTAGAGACTAGGCATAGAGAATCTACACATAAACTATAGTGTGAACTTTGAATCAAATGCTTGCATCTTCAATAGACAATAGACAATAGACAATAGGTGCAGGAGTAGGCCATTCGACCCTTCGAGCCAGCACCGCCATTCAATGTGATCATGGCTGATCATTCACAATCAGTACCCCGTTCCTGCCTTCTCCCCATAGCCCCTGACTCCGCTATCATTAAGAGCTCTATCTAGCTCTCTCTTGAAAGCATCCAGCGAATTGGCCTCCACTGCCTTCTGAGATAAAGAATTCCACAGATTTACAACTCTCTGATTGAAAAAGTTTTTCCTCATCTCCATTCCAAAAGGCCTACCCCTTATTCTTAAACTGTGGCCCTTGGTTCTGGGCTTCCCCAACATTGGGAACATGTTTCCTGCCTCTAACGTGTCCAATCCCTTAATAATCTAATATGTTTCAATAAGATCCCCTCTCATCCTAAATTCCAGTGTATACAAGCCTAGTCGCTCCAGTCTTTCAACATACGACAGTCCCACCATTCCGGGAATTAACCTAGTGAACCTACGCTGCATGCCCTCAATAGCAAGAATGTCCTTCCTCAAATTTGGAGACCAAAACTGCACACGGTACTCCAGGTGCAGTCTCACTAGGCGCCTGTACAACTGCAGAAGGACCTCTTTGCTCCTATTCTCAACTCCTCTTGTCATAAATGCCAACATACCATTAGTTTTCTTCACTGCCTGCTGTACCTGCATGCTAACTTTGTGACTGATGAACAAGGAAACCCAGATCTCGTTGTACTTCCCCATTTCCTAACTTGACACCATTCAGATAATAATCTGCCTTCCTGTTCTTACCACCAAAGTGGATAACCTCACATTTATCCACATTAAACTGCATCTGCCCACTCACACAACCTGTCCAAGTCACCCTGCATCCCCATAGCATCCACCTCACAGTTCACACTGCCACCCAGCTTTGTGTCATCCGCAAATTTGCTAATGTTACTTTTAATCCCTTCATCTATTAATGTATATTGTAAATTGCTGCGGTCTTTTGTAGCAGTGTTTACACTTTAGTGTATAGACTTCCTTGGAATGAAGAATCCACTGAGAAGACATATCTCATGCATTCTAAATTGGTTTCAATGGAAACTGAATGGTCGACCTAATCATATTCCACAAGTAAATGACTGTTTAGAGCAAAGCATGCAGTTTGTACATGCTAATCAACCATCAAATGAGAATAATGGCTTTAAAGATGCAGTTCCAATTGGTTTGATGTATTTCTGCAATCCTGTGTCAGGCAGTACAGTTGTTCACATAAAAAATAAAATTAAATCTACACTTGGAATTGCGCCTTTTATCTTTAAAATGCATGATGAATGGAAGTTCTGCCAATGTATAGGCCAGGTTCATTTCTTTGTAAAGAGGTGATTCTAGGATTGTGATCTGCCTAGACAGAACACACACTCTTCATATAATCATTTGCAAATGTGGAATATGAAACCAGTTCTTGGATTCAAGAATGCAGATGGAAGGGCAAAAGAGGACAAATACTGGGACAATTAATAGCATGCTCAACGTACCCAGTACTTGGTAGCTAATGCCACTGCCGTCACTTATGGTTAATAAAAAACTGATGCTGAAGTGCTGGTACATTGCCAGAATCTGACTGTGGACACATATTACATCACATTCAGCCCAGCCAGTTCTCAGCAGAACAATCCTATCAGTTTCATTCCCCTTTCCCTGGAGCCTGCAAACCTATTCTTTCTCGCTTGCCTACGAGGACATCTTTAGTTTCTCTGTGACTGCACAATTCGAGGGGCATTTCGAAGCAACCAATTAAAGAAACCTATACTACAGCATAGAGAACATGTAAATTCCACAAACGTGGCACCTAAGGTCAGGCCAAAACCCAGGTCCCTGAAGCAATGAGGCATCAGCACCATCTTGCCACAGAAGGCTGTGGACATATTTAAGGCAGAGATAGATAGTTTCTTGATTAGTACAGATGTCATAGGTTATGGGGAGAAGGCAGGGGAATGGGATTAGGAGGGAGAGATAGATCAGCCATGATTGAATGGCAGAGTAGACTTGATGGACCAAATGGACTAATTATGCTCCTATCACTAATGATCTTATAAACTTGTTGTCACCCTGAAGCCAACAACCCCCCTGATTTTAATACATTTAAAAATGCATGTAAAGCACCGTAGGAAAACATTAAAATCCCCAAGAAAATTCAGGTAAAAACAATTGCTAATATTCAATCCCTCAATATGCATACACAATCAAAGTAATACCAAAGTGAGAGAAGTTGAAGGTTCCCAAAAAACAGCCCTATGCTTACAGAAGTACACCATAAGACAATAAGACCAGAAGAGATAGGAGTAGAATTAATTCAGTTGGCTCATCGAGTCTACTCTGCCGTTCAATCATGGCTGTTCTATTATACCCCCTCAACTCCATTTTCCTGCCTTCTCCTTATACCCTTTAACACCTTTACTAATCAAGCACCTATCAATCTCTGCTTTATAAATACCCAATGCCTTGCCTCCATAGCCATCTGTGGCAATGGATTCCACAGATTCACCCGCCTCTGGCTCATCATAACCATAACCTATCTCCTTTTATTCTGAGGCTGTGCCCTCCAGTTCTATACCCTCCCATTTTACAACATCCCCTCTACATCCACTCTATCTAGGCCTTTCATTATTTAGTAGGTTTCAATGATATCTCCTTATCCTTCTAAACTCCCGCAAATACAGATCTAGAGCCATCAGACACACAGCATACCTTAACTCAGTTATCCCTGGGATCATTCTCTAAAACCTCCTCTGGACCCTCTCCAATGTCAGCACATCCTTTCTCAGATATGGGACCCAAAACTGCTCCCTAAATATTCCGAATGTGACCTGACCAGTGCCTGATAAAGCCTCAGCATTACATCCTTACTTTTATAATTCTAGTCCCCTTGAAATGAATGCTCACATTGCCTTTGCATTCCTTACTACACAGCCATGAGACTGACACGATTCTCAGTCACTGAGACAACCATTCCTCAACCATACGACTTCCTAATTGCTTACATGTGTATAAACACAAAGCAGAACAGAGAAATCATTTGTTGTGACTGAACTTTCCAAAGAGAACTCAAATAGAACAATCCTTCAGTATTAAAAATTTGCACTCACCAACTTCCATGTTGTTGCAGCGAAATGATCTTTCGTGCTTTTACTCTTACACGCAGATAACCTTCCCCAGATATGAAAGCAGTGACTGCTTCTACCTATATATAGCTCAGCACCTAAACATCATCTAAACATTACCACGCCTCAGAGGGAGGTACTGAAAAGGGGATGTCCATGTACAAAAAATGTAAATGCATTGTTCATGTGCCAGACAGTTATGCAAACGGTTTCAATCAATTTCCAAATCCTTTGCACAATATTTCAACCATGCACGCAGCTCCACCCGATTACTTCCTCAGACTGTGGCTTTACAAAAACAGAATCCTGTCATTCACGCTGTAATTTCATTTCAATTGTTTGACTGAACTCAATGAGTAAATGGATGGCCACCCAACCACCCAAAAAGGGTAATTCAACTTCAGTATAAGATCAGAAATGAGGCTGCTTGCACAATGTTCAGTCACATCCAGAGCTCCTGGTGTGGTGAAGCCACCTATGCCTTCATGTAGCAGCAAGTCATGGCATTGGTATCGTTATTGGTTTGTTATTGCCACGTGCACCGAGCCACAGTGAAAGCCTTTGTTTTTGCAGATCACACCATATATGACTGCAATCCAACTATATATGATTACATCAGGTAGTGCAAAAGAGCAAATGAACAGAGTGCAGAATACAGTGTGACAACTCCAGAGAAATATGAGCAGGAGTAAGTTCCCCAACTCGACAAACCTGTTTCACCTCTCAACAATATGCTGATTGTGCTGATCCTTGGCCTCAACACGTACTGTTAAATCCCTATCAACCCCCGATTGCTTTATATCTCAACTTTGAACATATATAAAATGATTCATGCAGGTCTATGTAGAGAATTACAAAGATTCATTACTCATTGAGAGAGAGAATTACTTCCCCTCACCTGGAGGTACTTGCACCAAGCCTGTGGTCTCTGCAACCTGGAAGATCAAGGGTAACTGGTGCATGCAGGCAATATCCAAGTCATGCAGCATTGCAGGTGTGAATATTATCGTTTCTTTTTTTAATTTGGTCAAAATCCTGGAACTTCCTTTCATCTAAGCCATAAGAGGATTTCACCAGAATCCTCTCAGTAAGTTCAAATAAGAAGCTGCCCACTGACTTTCTCAGTGCAAGTAGGATGGACAATAAATATTTACGTTGCCAGAGAACCACAAATCATAAATCATAAGAAACAAAATTAAGTTAAATGATGTGTGTAGGAAGGAACTGCAGATGCTGGTTTACATCGAAGATAGACGCAAAAATGCTGGAGTAAATCAGCGGGGCAGGCAGCATCTCTGGAGAGAAGGAATGGGTGACCTTTCATGTCAAGACCCTTCTTCAGACTGTGCCAAGGGAGAGGGAGTCTGGAGATGTGGAATGGCAAGGTGTGAAAACAATAGATCAAAGCAGATGTAAGGAAACGTAGAATGGTTCATTTTTAGCTGAGGGGAAGGTGACAAGGAGGCCTACAATCAGTAAAATTAATGAGAAGGACAGTGAAAGTGGTTGGAGAACTAAATGATGTGTTGTAGCCGGACCTAAAGGAACAACACAGTTAGCTGTAGCAATATTACAATGGCAACTGTAAAGACAGTTTACTGACCCACGCACAAAGATTGATCACACTTAATATTTCAATACGACATGAAAAAGCAAGTGCCCTTGTAGTAAACACTTCTTCTTTCATGTCCATCATTCAAATGGTACATCACTGTCATCGTCCGTCCTGAAAAGGGCGCAAGCTTCCGGCGACAATCAGTGGGAGCCCCACTTGTACTGTAGGCGATGGTGGTAGCAGAATCAGCTCAGGACACTTCCAGTTTCCAGCCCCGCGATGTGGACGCTTCTGCTTTGGTGCCATAGTAAACACTGAAAGGAGAAAAGACATCACAGTGGTGCAGTTGAGAAAGTTGTTCTCCTCACAGTTCCGTCTTCTATCCTGATCTCCTGTGCAGGCGATATGGGCATTCACCTCGTGACTTCACGGGTAACTACCAAGTATTCCATTTTCCTCCCACATCCCAGAGAAGTGTGGGTTCACAAGATAATTGGCCAATAAACTACCCCTCAGAGTGGTAAATATGGGGAGAGTTGATGGGTATGTGGGGTAAATTTAAAAAGTGGGTGTAATGGCAGTTTCTATACCTTCTCGAAATCCAACTTCGATAGCCATTACCGCTCGGGGATGGAATGGAGGTATAGCTTACGCACACACCGCACTCTGAGATAACAAAAACAAATCTTCCAAACGCTGTTTCTTGATTAATTGGTCTTTATTAAAGTAGCACAAATCAAAGAGTAATTCGTAACTTTTCGTTCTTATCAACTGTTTCTTCTTCAAACAATACAGTAAAAATCATGTAGTCGTTACCATGTGGTCCTTGTGAGTGTAGCTGGCAGTCGAGAGTGTGGCAGACGTGAGTGTGGCAGACGTGAGTGTGGCAGACGTGAGTGTGGCAGACGTGAGTGTGGCAGACGTGAGTGTGGTAAAAAACTATTCTCTCCATCCTCCAAGACTAAACTGACCCACAATCTCTGTCGCGACGCTAGCCTCCTCCCATGTAGACACTCCCCATTATGTATCAAATCACACCCACAAGCATGCAAAAAAGACAAAAACTAGAAATATTAAACATAGCCATAATACAATGACAGTAACTAAATTAAGTGTAAATGGCTCCTACAGTGGGATTACATGTGTGCACGATGACTAGTATTAACTCGATCAGGTAAAAGGACGGGTTCCATGTTGCAGAACTCTATAAATCTATAATATAGGTTCTATAGAGTTATACAGCACCCAGTTATATTCAGTAAATGGAGTGCAAAAACAAGATACACAAACATGATATTGTCAAGTTGAAGTCTTGCAAATTAAGGGTGTGTGATTCAGAGACTTGACAAACAGGATTTTCACTCTATGACTACAATGAAGGGAGGTATAATGAACCTTAGTATGAGTTCAGAGGGGAACGAAGGAGACAGCGGATAAGGGCCAGAAAAGTAACAAAATCATGTAGGCACTGTGGTTAGGAAGAAGTGGGCTGGTCAGTCACTAAGAAATATCAGTAACATCTGCGGTGAAATAGGGGGTTGACCTGGTGAATCATAAGAAGTTTTTCATCACTGGATCATCACTGGATATTCCATGGAGACGTGCATGGCATGTGGGTTAAATTCATAACATTGAGAAGGAAAGGAAGATTGTTCTACCAGCCAAATGTTTTTAATGTGATCTCTCAATTCAAGTTCAGCCAAATCTTTATGGGATAAGGAATACTGGCTCGCTGTAATTTATTAAATCTCCAGGTTGGGCTCTCTTGCAACCAGTGATAGTTGAATCCCCACGAGTTATAAATGTAATTTGGCCCAGTGGAGGCCAAACTATTAGCCTTCGCAAATGGAAAAAAAAGCAGTGCAATAGTTACAAAATGTACGGCACGGTGGCGCAGCGAATGCAGCGCCGGAGACTCAGGTTCGATCCTGACTACGGGCGCCGTCTGTACGGAGTTTGTACGTTCTCCCCGTAACCTTAGTGGGTATTCTCCGAGATTTTCGGTTTCCTCCCACACTCCAAAGACGTACAGGTATGTAGGTTAATTGACTGGGTAAATGTTTTTAAAAAATTGTCCCTAGTGTGTGTAGGATAGTGTTAATGTGTGGGGATCGCTGGGCGGCGCGGACTCGGTGGGCCGAAGGGCCTGTTTCCGCGCTGTGCCTCTAAATCTAAAAATCTTAAAATCTAAAAATCTACAATGGGCCTCCAAGCAAGCAACAACGTAGGACATTGCTCAAAAAGGTGGGGTAGGTTCAGGTTTTCCTGGAAGGTGGTATCCTATTCGATGAGGCCGACAGTGGTCCGTCCATGTGTCAGGGGGAAAGCGGTGTCAGCATTAGTACAACGAAGCAATGGCACAATGATATAGAAGCATAATGGAGTTAGAGAATCAGGTAACTGGTGGTGGAAATTAAATTCTGTGATCAGGGTGCCACGGTTTACTGATTCATGAAAGAGTTGGAGAAAGTATGTGAATCTAGAATGAGATTTAAGGAAGCACTGGAGGATGTCCAGGAATAGTGGATCAAATGGAGGACGTATATTTTGAGTTGGTTAATCAGTTAATCAGTTGGTTAAACAGTCAATCGCAACAAATGTAATCAGGAAGAAAGCAGCAAAGAATTGAAGTGGAGCTAATGGAACCAAGGATAGATGATTAAATGACTGCCTACCAGGGTACTGCGAAAGGGAGGGAAGAAGCGGCCAAGCAAAACAAGTGGAGTGAGGGATCAAACTGGGAATTTGCTGGATCAGCATAAGATGCAGAGAGACTTCGAATGCATTTGGGTTATGGATAGGTACTTGGATAGGAAAAGAGTAAACATTATGAGCCTAATGCAGGCAATTAGGAATAGCTTAGATTGGTCTTATAGTTACCATGGATGAATTGGGCCAGAGAGTCCATTTTGGTGCTGTATAACTCTTGACTTTATAACTAGCATGGGATTTTGGGCCAGTGCAGAGATCAGTTGTGTAGACTTTGTAAAAGGAGAGTGTGAAATGGAAAGAAAGAGCAGAGGAGGGATTGAATTTGGGGACACAGACCTGGGACAATCCCTTTTGCATGACATACATACAGGAGAGGCAGTATTACTCCTTGCATCTCAGGCATCTGGAAGAGCTGAGGGTGTGTGTTTCGATCGTGAGTTTATCATACAACACAATTGAGCTAAACGTTGGGAGCAATTATTCCAAAATTAGTGACAGGGATCAATTCTATTGAGACATCTTTGTTGGGGCTGAGCAGATAATGACAATGACAGTCTTGCTGATGGAGAGAGGGAAAGATAGCAGCTAATTACGCTGCATCATAGAGTCATTGAGTCAAAGAATCATTCAGCATGGAAACAGGCCTTTCCATCTAACTTGCTCATGCCGACCAAGGTGCCCCCTCTACAATAGTCCCATCTGCCTGTGTTTGGCCCATATCCTTGTAAATATTTCCTATCCATGTACATGTCCAAATGTCTTTTAAATGTTGTTATAGTGTCTCAGCTACCTCCTCTTGATACTCAATATGCTGACTGATGAAGGCCAATGTGCCAAAAGCCTTCCTGACCACCCTTTCGACTGTGACACCATTCCTGGATTCCTCTGCTCAACAACATTCCCCAGAGCCCGGCCATTCACTGTAAACTCCAGCGAGTACATGCTCAGTGCCAACAAACGCTCATCATGTGTAAACTGAGTCATCCCGGGATTGCCTCTGGACCCTCTCCAATGCCAGCACTTCCTTCCTCACATGTGGGGCCCAAAGCTGCTCACAATACTCCAAATGCCCTCTTACCAGTGCCTTATAAAACCTGAGCATTCTACCCTTGGTTTTATATTCTAGTCCTCTCAAAATAAATGCTAACATTACATTTGCTTTCCTTATTTCCTACTCAACTTGCAAATTAACCTTTTGGGAATCCTGCACCAGCACTCCCAAGGCCCTTTGCACCTCCAATTTCTGAATTCTCTCACCATTTAGAAAATAGTCTTCACCTTTATTCCTTTTACCAAAATGTATGACTGCACACTTTGCTGCACTGTATTCCATCTGCCACTTCATTGCCCACTCTCCAAACCTGTCCAGGTCCTTCTGCAGAAACCCTGCTTACTTTGCACTACCTACCCCTCCACTTACCTTCATATCATCTGCAAACTTGGCCACAAAGCCTTCATTTCCCTCAACCTAATCATTGATATGAAACGTGAAAAGTAGCAGCCCCAGCATCAACCCTTGCAGAACACTGCTAGTCAGTGACAACCTACCACAAAAAGCCCCCCTTATTCCTACTCTCTGCCTTTTATCATTCAGCCAGCCTTCTATCCATGCTAGTATCTTCCCTCTGTTACCGTAGCCTCTCGTCTTCTTTAGCAGTGTCATGTGCATCACCTTATCAGAGGTCTTTTGAAATTCCAAGTAAACAACCACTGACTCTCCTTTGCCTATCTTGCCATTAACTTCCTCAAAGAATTCCAACAGATTCGGTTGGCAAGATCTCTCCTTCAAAACACCATGCTGAATTCGGCCTAATTTATCGTTTGTTTCTAAGTGCATGGAAACCTTATCCTTTCTAATGGATTCCAAAATCCTACCAACCACTAAAGTCCGACTAACCGGCCTGTACTTTCCTTTCTTTTGATTCGCTTCCTTCTTGAACAGTGGAGTAACATTTACAATTTTCCAGTCTTCAGGAACCACTCCTGACTGGTGATTCTCAAAAGATCATCACTAATACTTCTACAATTTCTAAAACCACCTCTTTCAGAATCCTGAGGTGTAGTCCACCTGGTCCAGGTGACTTATCTACCTTCAGACCTTTCAACTACCCAAGCCTCTTCTCTGTAGTAATACCAACTCCATCAACGTCTGCCCCGACTCTCTTGAATTGCTGGTGTTTTCTGCTGTGAAGACTGACACAAAAAATATTCAATTCCTCTGCCATTTCTTTATTCCTCATTGTCACTTCTCCAGTGTCATTTTCCAATGTCCACTATTGTCTCTCACTTACTCGTTATGTATCTGAAGAAATTTTTGCTATCCTCTTTTATATTATTGGCTAGCTTACCTTCAAATTTCATCTTTTCTCCCCTTTTTAGTTACCTTCTGTTGGACTTTAAATGCTTCCCAGTCCTCTAGCTTCCCACTAATCATTGCAATATTATATGCCTTCTCTTTTAGTTTGACGTTCTTTGTCAGCCAAGGCTAACTCATTATTCCCCTTAGAACCTTTCTTCCTCTTTGGAATGAGAAGATCCTGCTTTTTCCGAAATATTCCCAGAAACTCCTGCCATTGCTGCTCCACATCATTGATGCTGGGGTCCCTTTCCAATCAACTTTAGCCAGCTCCTCCCTCATGCCCCTTTACTCAACAGTGATACCGACACATCTGATTTCATCTTCTCCGTCTCAAATTGCAGGTTGCATTTTATCATATTATGGTCACTACCTCCTCGGGGTTCCTTTATCTTAAGCTCCCTAATCAAATCCAATTTGTTACACAATACCAAATCCAGAATTGCATTTTCCCTCATGGGCTCGACTACAAGCTGCTCTCAGAAGGCATCTCGTAAGCACTTTACATTTTGTGTACTGTATGAGTCTGTGTGGCAATTTTGCTGCTGCAAGCAATATTTTTATTATCCCTATACCTTACCGTACAGGTGCCATGTTTAAAAATAAACATGCCTTGACTTGATCTGTAATCAGACTCTAATTTCATTTGACGCCCTGATCCCACAGCCTTGAGCAGTACAGCATTCAAGTGCGGTTTTCACATCTAGACAAGTTGTGTGAAAACAACTGGTCTAGTTATTGCCCAACACAATTTTGTGGCAAGCCATCAAGCTAGCTCTCCTGATCTGGCCCCAATATGTTTGGTCCTGTAGATGTGGGCAATGATCCCAGAGGACAGGTTGAGTCTTGTAAGGTCAAATTTGATCATTCTATAGTAGCAACATGTGAGGTATGCGTTGAGATTTGATTGCATTAGCTGATATGACTGGAATCATCATTGGATTCCCAGGGAGATGTAAGAATAAAGTGAGTGATTCAGCCTTCTGAAGCTGCCAACAAGTCTTGGATTCACAAAGGATCATAGAAACATAGAAACATAGAAAATAGTTGCAGGAGTAGGCCATTTGGCCCTTCGAGCCTGCACCGCCATTCGATTTGATCATGGCTGATCATCCAACTCAGTATCCCGAACCTGCCTTCTCTCCATACCCCCTGATCCCTTTAGCCACAAGGGCCACATCTAACTCCCTCTTAAATATAGCCAATGAACTGGCCTCAACTACCTTCTGTGGCAGAGAATTCCACAGATTCACCACTCTCTGTGTGAAAAAAAACTTTCTCATCTCGGTCCTAAAAGACTTCCCCCTTATCCTTAAACTGTGACCCCTTGTTCTGGACTTCCCCCAACATCGGGAACAATCTTCCTGCATCTAGCCTGTCCAACCCCTTAAGAATTTTGTAAGTTTCTATAAGATCCCCCCTCAATCTTCTAAATTCCAGTGAGTACAAGCCGAGTCTATCCACTTTTTCTTCATATGAAAGTCCTGCCATCCCATGAATCAATCTGGTGAACCTTCTCTGTACTCTCTCTATGGCAAGAATGTCTTTCCTCAGATTAGGAGACCAAAACTGTACGCAATACTCCAGGTGTGGTCTCACCAATGCCCTGTACAACTGTAGCAGAACCTCCCTGCTCCTATACTCAAATCCCCTCGCTATGAATGCCAACATACCATTCGCTTTCTTCACTGCCTGCTGCACCTGCATGCCTACTTTCAATGACTGGTGTACCACGACACCCAGGTCTCGCTGTATCTCCCCTTCTCCTAATCGGCCACCATTCAGATAATAGTCTGCTTTCTGTTCTTGCCACCAAAGTGGATAACCTCACATTTATTCACATTATACTGCATCTGCCATGCCTTTGCCCACTCACCTAACCTATCCAAGTCACGTTGCAGCCTCCTAGCATCCTCCTCACAGCTAACCCTGCCCCCCAGCTTCGTGTCATCCGCGAACTTGGAGATGTTGCATTCAATTCCTCGTCCAAATTATTAATATATATTGTAAATAGCTGGGGTCCCAGCACTGAGCCTTGCGGTACCCCACTAATCACTGCCTGCCATTCTGAAAAGGACCTGTTTATTCCTACTCTTTACTTCCTGTCTGCCAGCCAATTCTCTATCCACATCAATACTGAACCCACAATACCGTGTGCTTTAAGTTTGCATACTAATCTCTTATGTGGGACCTTGTCGAAAGCCTTCTGGAAGTCCAGATATAACACATCCACTGGTTCTCCCTTATCCACTCTACTAGTTACATCCTCGAAAAATTCTATAAGATTTGTCAGACATGATTTACCTTTCATAAATCCATGCTGGATTTGTCCAATGATTTCACCACTTTCCAAATGTGCTGCTACCCCATCTTTAATAACTGACTCTAGCATTTCCCCCACTACCGATGTTAGACTAACTGGTCTGTAATTCCCTGTTTTCTCTCTCCCTCCCTTTTTGAAAAGTGGGGTTACATTAGATACCCTCCAATCCTCAGGAACTACTCCACAATCCAAAGAGTTGAGAAAAATTATCACTAATGCATCCACTATTTCTGGGGCTACCTCCTTAAACACTCTGGGATGCAGCCTATCTGGCCCTGGGGATTTATCCGCCTTTAATCCATTCAATTTACCTAACACCACTTCCCGACTAACCTGGATTTCACTCAGTTCCTCCATCTCATTTGACCCCCGGTCCCCTGCTATTTCCGGCAGATTATTTATGTCTTCCTTAGTGAAGACAGAACCAAAGTAGTTATTCAATTGGTCTGCCATGTCCTTGTTCCCCATGATCAATTCACCTGTTTCTGACTGCAAGGGACCTACATTTGTTTTAACTAATCTTTTTCTCTTCACAAATCTATAAAAGCTTTTGCAGTCAGTTTTTATGTTCCCTGCCAGTTTTCTTTCATAATCTATTTTCCCTTTCCTAATTAAGCCCTTTGTCCTCCTCTGCTGGACTCTGAATTTCTCCCAGTCCTCTGGTAGGCTGCTTTTTCTTGCTAATTTGTACGCTTCATCTTTTGTTTTGATATTATCCCTAATCTCCCTTGTTAGCCACGGATGCACTACCTTCCCTGATTTATTCTTTTGCCAAACTGGGATTAACAATTGTTGTAGTTCATCCATGCGGTCTTTAAATGCCTTCCATTGCATATCCACCGTCAACCCTTTAAGAATCAATTGCCAGTCTATCTTGGCCAATTCACGTCTCATGCCCTCAAAGTTACCTTTCTTTAAGTTCAGAACCGTTGTTTCTGAATTAACTAAGTCACTCTCCATCCTAATGAAGAACTCAACCATATTATGGTCACTCTTGCCCAAGGGGCCACGCACATGAAGACTGCTAACTAACCCTTCCTCATTACTCAATACCCAGTCTAGAATAGCCTGCTCTCTCGTTGGTTCCTCTACATGTTGGCTTAGAAAACGATCCCGTATACATTCCAAATCCTCTTCCTCAGCACCTCTGCCAATTTGATTCACCCAATCTATATGTAGATTGAAGTCACCCATTATAACTGTTTTACCTTTGTTGCACCCATTTCTAATTTCCTGTTTGATGCCATCCCCAACTCTACTACTACTGTTAGGTGGCCTGTACACAACTCCCACTAGCGTTTTCTGCCCCTTAGTGTTTCGCAGCTCTACCCATATCGATTCCACATCCTCCAAGCTAATGTCCTTCCTTTCTTTTGCATTAATCTCCTCTCTAACCAGCAACGCTACCCCACCTCCTTTTCCTTTCTGTCTATCCCTCCTGAATATTGAATATCCCTGGATGTTCAGCTCCCAGCCTTGGTCACCCTGGAGCCATGTCTCCGTAATCCCAACAATATCAATTTCATTAATAGCTATCTGCACATTCAACTCATCCACCTTATTCAGAATGCTCCTTGCATTGAGACACAAAGCCTTCAGGCTTGTTTTTACAACACTCTTACCCCTTATACAATTATGTTGAAAAGTGGCCCTTTTTGATTTTTATTTTTTTTTAATTTTTTGGCAGGATCTTCTGGCAGTAGCCAGCAAGGTTTGACCCATTTACCCTTTACAAAAATTGCATGGATGGATGCAATAAGTGCCTCAGAATGCATTATTTTAACAATTAATTAGCCAGAGTCTCGTGTAAAGATTTACTCTATAGTTGGCAAACAGGAAAGATATTTACGTGAAAGAGCAGGTAATCCATTGCGGTTGAGGCTGGAACTTTGGCAAAAATACCAAAGGAACTCCCAATTGCACCTCCTGATTCTCGATCATCTTACTGATGAAGGACAACGTCCAGTCTTTTGAGTTAATATGGGGGAAGGGGGACAGGTGGAGGGGGTGCAATTATATTACTGGGATAATGTCAGTGAGAGGGATCACAGCATGAATGGTCAATAGGTTTAGTGATGATGAGAGTCTTCCATTATCCAAGTATAGATACGGACTGGAACAAGGAGTTTAGTCTTGTTCGGTATAGCGATACAGCTCGGAAACAGGCCCTTCGGCCCATCAAGTCCGCACCAACCAGCGATCTCCGTACACCAGCACTATCCTATTAATAAGGGACAATTTACAATTTACCGAAGCCAATTAACCTACAAACGTCTTTGGAATGTGAGAGGAAACCAGAGCACAGGGGAAAGCACATGTGGTTACGGGGGGGAACGTATAAACTCCATACGCACGAACGGTAGTCTAGATCTCTGGGGCGGTATGGCAGCAACTCTCCCGCCACACAACCCATAAAGTTCCCCTGATGTTTTAGTTGAAATTATGGCCATTACTGCTGGCCTGCGGTGGAATGAAATGAAATGCAGCAGCTTGGGTCGAAATGCAGTTTAGTAACATGAAATAAAAAGGAGCCATGAAAGGTTGATTTTCACTGGAATAAGGCATATAACTTACAACATGTCGCTTATTTTTCTAATATGTATTTTTGACTTTGACGTGAGTATTCAAGGCACAATATCCAAATCTCCACTTCAAGTGAGTCGTTAATAGGATGTGGACAAACTGGTAGATCAGTGGCAGGGGACATTTAGTGATGGAAAATATGAGGTGTTTATATTATAACAGGAGGGCTGAGACAATGCAACACAAACAGAAGGGCAACATTTTAAAAGCTGTGCAAGCACACAAAATATGGAGTTATATGTGCTTAGTGTATTCAAAATTGCAGGGCAGAGAGAGGAATGATTAACCAAGCACTTGGGATTTGGGGCTTTATAAAAGGAAGGATGAATTACAAGAGGAACTCAGGGATGATGATTCTTTATAAAATATTGGTTTGGTTTAGGTTTATTATTAACCATTTTCCAAAGTACAATAACATGCTTTATTTGCATGTTCTGCAAACAGATCAGATATACCACACATGGAGCAAGGAAACAGGCACTTAGCCGCAATTCATCCACGCCGACAAAGTTACCTGCCTGAGCCAACACTTGGCCCACATTCCTCTAAACCTTTTCTATCCATTCGGGCACCTGTCCAAGCATGTAGAGTATGTGTATGTGACTAGGTGTAAATATAAATGAATGCTTAATGTAAGTAGTGAGGATTGAATAAATTTGCTTGCCGTGTTCTAACATCTCTCGGTATCTCTGTGTTTCTCTGTGTGCTCTGCTGCATTGGGTATTGAGTTAAGTATGTGCGTGCGAAGCATATTGGCAACCTCCTCTGAGCTTGCCAACATGTCACACCCTTCATCATACTATTTATCAAACACCAGAATCACTAAGGTTTGTGATCAAGTAATTGTTTTTTCAGTTATTATCTCATTATCCTGAATAAAGTTTTATCTAAAACATTGTGAAGGCACATTTTCTCCAGCTTAATGGTGTTAGAGTTGGAGTTGACCTCCGCTCCCCGCTGGTAATGGCCACCCCCAACACGCTGCTCCACCAATGTTTGCCTTTCTTCTTATGTCCCCACGAGGAGCAGCCACTCCTGGATGCTAACTGCTTTCAGCTGTTCCAAGTGAAACTGAACTTGGTTAATGCCCAACAAGCCATTCCTTGTTTAATGCCAAACAAACTAGCTGAAGAAGCATTGTTGAGTTGCTGCCATGCATTTAATCTATAACACATGTTGCAGTCACAGTCCTCCTGAGTGTTGCAGGACTGCACTCATTGGGCACTTTAATCCCCCTCACACCTAATGCGGTCATGCACTGCAAATCATTAATGGCTGATTTCTCAGGAAGGACCCAGATGCAACACATGCACCTTGCACACACAAGGAACTTCAGATGCTGGCATACAAAAAATACATAAATTGCTGGAGTAACTCAACGGGTCAGTCAGCATCTCTGGAAAACGTGCCTAGGTGACATTTTAGGTTGGTACCCTTCTTCAGTCTGAAGAACACTATGATTATAATTCTCACAAGAGGATAGTGTATCACTGCTTTACAGTAGTTGGCATATTGCGGGTGGACCCACCTTTGAGAAACCTCTACATATCTACATATTACTCCTTGGTTTGTGGATCACTGCCTCTGTGTTCTCCTAATGACAGTCCTTGCCTCCTGCAGCTTCTTCTAGTACATTGTCCTCTCCTTCTGACCCTCTCCTCCTGCTCTCTGTCATGTTATGAGTCAGCAGGACTGCTACCCAAGCACTTATTTCTTAAATAGAAGAGAAACCCTTTCACCTCAACAACAACAGTGTAAGTGTAGGAAAGAATTGCAGATGCTGGTTTAAATCGAAGGTAGACACAAAATGCTGGAGTAATTCAGCGGGTCAGGCAGCATCTCTGGAGAGAAGGAATAGGTGACGTTTTGGGTCGAGCCAGAAGCACGGTCTCAACCTGAAAGGTCACCCATTCCCTCCCTCCAGAGTTGCTGCCCCACCCGTTGAGTTACTCCAGCATTTTGTGTCTAACGACAGTGTAAGACTGCACATGACACTTTCAACTTCAAAACTCAAAAAGCCACAGTTCCCAGCAACCAGGTCAACTCCTAACCATTCACCAAATGATGTGCAAATTACTGAAATGCTGCTGCAGTGGATAATTCATACTGCTAAATGCCTGTTCTTCCTGGCACGGTTTACCAACATGTGCCATTAGCTGGGTAAGTATTAATCAGTGTTGCAGAAAAACTGGTTGCCTTCTCAGCATATTCTATGCATGCATGAGCATGAGCATGTGTGCACTAGCAATGTGCCTGTGTGCCTGTGGTGGGCTAGGGTGGAATTAGTTGGGCCTGGGATCAAAGATTGAGGGTGGTTGGATGAGAATTGGGAGCCAATGGTTGAACTAAGTTGGTTTGGAATGAGCTGAAAATGTGTGGACAAATTGGTGATTAGGGGGAGGTGGGTGGAGAGGGAGAATAGTACAGTACAGGAGCGTGTGCACCAGAGGTGATGGGAGGTGATGGGTGTTGAGCCCCTGGGTGACATCACCTAGTCCCGTATTTGGGAGTGAGATATTTGGCACCCCGACCTGCATGGAGTAAACATAGCTAATTTGTTTGTATGCTATGGAGATATGAATAGTAGAAATGTCACAATAAAGATTGTAAGAAAAAGAATAGATTTAAAAACAACACAGGTTGTTGCAGATCTAGACTGAGCTTTGGAACTTTGGTGCAGCAGGGCTCCATTTTAATAAACAAAAGACAAATGGCACACATATTAAAACCAGACTAGTTCCGTGAGCATTATTTTTAAACAAGCACCTCACCCCGTGAGATTCTGATAGGATTATTAAAATACTGATGCTATGCTAAGAGGACTGTTGCATAACTGGTTTTCTCGGCTACAGCAGCCACCTGGTGATGAGATACTTCATTTAGTCTTGTAACACAATGTGATTAATCCTATTGACAAAAATGGGTGGCACCTTCGTTTCAGAAGACAAGATTTGGTTCCGTGAGTTAGCTCTGACAAATCCCATATTGCAGAATGGGAAAAATAAATCCCTTGGCATCTCATTCTATATACCCCCCAACCCCAGTGAAATAGGCACAGTTACCAGGGAGTCGTCCACATTCTCTTCCTTTATTCCTGTTGCCTTCCCCTTCTCCCCCCATTTCTGCCTGTTTTCCTCTACTCCGTCCCCTCCCATTCCAAACTCCCCATCCCCCTCCCCCTCTTCTCCTCTCCCCCACCCCCATACTCCTCCTCTCCAGGAGCAGAGGTGCCAGAAAATAAACTCTACATCGTTGCGGGCCTGGAAATCACTGAGATGTGGGTGGCGGTGTACAAAGATAAGGTCTCTGTTGAGGGCAGATGATTCTGTATCAAAATGAGGGAGGTCAGGGGGATGGTGAAAACACAACTAGGGTAAGGAATCGATGGTCAGCATTGACTCGGTGGGTCAAAGGGCCTGTTCCCATGCTATACGTCTAAAAAACATTACAAATGTCAAAGATACAAATTAGAGTTGATGGAGCAATAGAGGGTGATGGGTACATGAAACGAGCTGAGAGAAGGTGGTAGAGGTAGGTATAGCCACAACAGGTACATGGATAGGAAGTGATTTGAGGGATATGGGCCAAACAGAGTCTAATTGGATTTGCAATGGTAGACCCCCTTTTTGCCTTCTAGATTTCCGTCTTCCGTCTGGTTCTCAGTTCCCCAAACTCCTTCAGAGATACTCGTGATTCTAGCTGCCGCTACCTGTCCCATACCTCTCTCTTTTCCCTAACCAGAGCCCCAATTTCACACATCACCCAGGCTTCCATCCTCCCACCTGCCTTGCCCTTCACTCTAACAGTAACATCCATGCCTTGAACTCTCAACATCACATTCTTAAATGCATCCCACCTTCCGGACATCTCTTTCCTTGCAAATAACCTGCTTCAGTCATCTTTTGCTGTCTGAAGAAGGGTCTCGATCCAAAACGTCACCTCTCCATGTTCTCCAAAGATGTTGCCTGACCTGCTGCATTGTCCACCATTTTGTGTCCTTTTGTATATTAAACAGCATCTGCAGTTCTTTGTTTTGACAACTTTTGCAAGCTCTTGGCAAATACAATCAAAGTTGGCGCTGCCCCAGCTCAGAAATTTAACTTGTGGGCACGCCCTGCCTTCGCCCATAATTATTTTAAAGTTATTAGCACTGTGGACTCCGGTCTGTGGAGTCCTGTGGACAGAGGCCCAGGAGCGGTTGGAGCGGTTGGTGCCGCTACTGAATTACTGTATATATTATATGTTTTACTATTCCATCGCATGCACTCTGGTTAAGATGCTAACTGCATTTCATTGTCTCTGTACTTGTACACTGTACAATGACAATAAAGTTTGTATTGTATTGTATTGTATTGTATTGTAAGAGTGACCATAATATGGTTGAGTTCTTCATTAGGATGGAGAGTGACTTAGTTAATTCAGAAACAACGGTTCTGAACTTAAAGAAAGGTAACTTTGAGGGCATGAGACGTGATTTGGCCAAGATAGACTGGCAATTGATTCTTAAAGGGTTGACGGTGGATATGCAATGGAAGGCATTTAAAGACCGCATGGATGAACTACAACAATTGTTCATCCCAGTTTGGCAAAAGAATAAATCAGGGAAGGTAGTGCATCAGTGGCTAACAAGGGAGATTAGGGATAGTATCAAAACAAAAGATGAAGCGTACAAATTAGCAAGAAAAAGCAGCCTACCAGAGGACTGGGAGAAATTAAGAGTCCAGCAGAGGAGGACAAAGGGCTTAATTAGGAAAGGGAAAATATATTATGAAAGAAAACTGGCAGGGAACATAAAAACTGACTGCAAAAGCCTTTGTAGATATGTGAAGAGAAAAAGATTAGTTAAAACAAATATAGGTCCCTTACAGTCAGAAACAGGTGAATTGATCATGGGGAACAAGGACATGGCAGACCAATTGAATAACTACTTTGGTTCTGTCTTCAATAAGGAAGACATAAATAATCTGCCGGAAATAGCAGGGGACCGGGGGTCAAATGAGATGGAGGAACTGAGTGAAATCCAGGTTAGTCGGGAAGTGGTGTTAGGTAAATTGAATGGATTTAAGGCCGATAAATCCCCAGGGCCAGATAGGCTGCATCCCAGAGTGCTTAAGGAGGTAGCCCCAGAAATAGTGGATGCATTAGTTGCATGTGTTCTCAGTCCCCTACTATACTCCCTTTACACTCAAGACTGTATGGCAGTTTGCAGACAACACCACTGTGGTGGGCCAAATCATGAACAATGACGAAAGGGAATAAAGGAAGGAGATAGAGAACTTAATGACAAGGTGTCAGGAATATAACCTCGCCCTCAATCTCAGCAAGATGAAGGAGCTAGTTATCGACTTCAGGAAACATAGTGGAGTACATGACCCAATCAGCGTCAATGAGGCGGAAATGGAAATGGTTGATAGCTTTAAGTTCCCTTGCACTTACATTACCAATGATCTGTCATGGACCAACCATATTAATGCATCAACCAAAAAGGTACACCAATGCCTCTACTTTCTGTGGAGTCCTGTCATTCTGACAGTCCTCAGCCTCCACAGGAGTTATATGTGCTTAGTGTAATCAAAATGGCAAGGCAGAGAGAGGAATGATTAACCAAGCACTTGGGATTTGGGGCTTTATAAAAGGAAGGATGAAGTACAAGAGGAACTCAGGGATGATGATTCTTTATAAAATATTGGTTTGGTTTAGGTTTATTATTAACCATTTTCCAAAGTACAATGAGAAGCTTTATTTGCATGCTCTGCAAACAGATTAGATATACTACACATGGAGCAAGGAAACAGGCACTTTGCCACAATTCATCCACGCCGACCAAGTTACCTGCCTGAACCAACATTTGGCCCACATTCCTCTAAACCTTTTCTATCCATTCAGGCACCTGTCCAAGCATGTAGAGTATGTGTATGTGACTAGGTGTAAATATAAATGAATGCTTAATGTAAGTAGTGAGGATTGAATACATTTGCTTGCCGTGTTCTAACATCTCTCGGTATCTCTGTGTTTCTCTGCGTACTCTGCTGCATTGGGTATTGAGTTAAGTATGTGCGTGCGAAGCATATTGGCAACCTCCTCTGAGCTTGCCAACATGTTACACTCTTCATCATCCTATTTATCAAACACCGGAATCACCAAGGTGTGTGTTCAAACAATTGTTTCTTCAGTTATTAACTCATTATCCTGAGTTTTCAAAGTTTTATATAAAACGTTGTAAGGCACAGTTTCTCCAGCTTAATGGTGTTAGAGTACATATCAGGATCAGTTGGAGTTGCCAACAGAGGAAATGGCTTGAATGCCTCTCATAATTTTATATTAATACTAGACCAAGTGGACCCGTTGGCCCCAAACCTCTCCTGCATTGTTGCAGCTCCCTCTCTCCCCCCCCCCCCTCTCCCCCCCATCCCTCTCTCTCCCCCTCCGTTCCCCTCCCCCAATCCATCCCCCTCAACCTCCCTTATCCTCCCCCTCCCTCCCTCCATCCCTCCATGAGATAGATTTAAACTTTAAAATGTGAATAACTTTAAAAACATAATACCGATTTCAATAAAACTTCTTCCATTAGCACCCAAGGGACGACAGTAAGTAAGTTGGGCCTAACATTATTGTGCTATCGTGTTCCGTTTTGGCTGTAGTTCAGGAACAAACAAACAAACAAACAAACGAGAGTTTTAGTATATAGATATCAATTTTCTTTTTTTCTTAACATAGATCACCGCACGGTGGGGCAGCGGTAGAGTTGCTGCCTTGTGGTGCTTACAGTATCGGAGCCCCGAGTTCGATCCCGATTATGAGTGCTATCCGTACAGAGTTTGTACGTTCTCCCTGTAGCCACATGGGTTTTCTCCGCGATTTTCAGTTCCCTCCGACATTCCAAAGACATACAGGCTTGCAAGTTAATTGGCTTGGTATAAATGTAAATTGTCCCTAGTATGTGTCAGTGCGGGCTCAGTGGGATGAAGGCCCTGTTTCTGCGCTGTATCTCTAAACTAAACTAAACTACGTTGGAGTATATTTCACCCACTGCCTCTATGTTTTAATGCAACCCCAGTGCTTTGCATTCCCCACATATTTCCACCTGTAACCCATTCTCTTTACCTACAACTACCTGCACTCGGGCTTATTTACACCTGCCCATTAACCTATCAACCAACCTGCTACGATGTGGAGGAAACTGGAGAACCAAGGTGAAATCAATGCTGCTGGACTCTAGAAATGAACCTCATCTTCTTCCATACCTTCAATAAAATAAGTTATACATGGATCCCGAGAAGGAACTTTAGCCCTTCAGTTTCTGGGCTAAAATCTAGTCCTAGCGGAGGGCAGAGATGCTGCATTTGCAGTTTGTTTCCTCCTTTATGCCTTGGTGTTCCTATGACAACGTAGTACAAATTGCGCTTGTGACTCCTAGAAAATATAGGTGGACTCATGTTTTGAGACAATTCAGTTCATTTCATGTAATATCAAAAAAATGACTGAGAGCACTCAATGGAGCAAGAACCTGGGACCAAGCTACATCCTGACATTAGAAAAGAAGATAGACACAAAATGCTGGAGTAACTCAGCGGGACAGGCAGCATCTCTGGAGAGAAGGAATGGGTAGCGTTTTGAGTCGAGACCCTTCTTCAGACTGATGAAAGGTCTCGACCCAAAACATCACCCATTGCTTCCCTTCGGAGATGCTGCCTGACCCTCTGAGTTACTCTGGCATTTTGAGTCTACCTTCGATTTAAACCAGCATCTGCAGTTCTTTCCTACACATGAGAAAAGAAGACGTACTTCCAGACCCTAATGCACCCTACAATACAACATTTACAACATTGCCATCTATCCATCAACATGGGAAATTGTCCAAGTATATCCAGGCCACAAAAAGCAGGACAAATACATCCTAGCTAATTACTGCCCAAACAATTCAACTCCCAATAATTAGCAAACTGATGGCAAGCATCAGTAACAATGTTTAATGGTATTTACTGATGATAACCTGCTCACTAATGACCAGGATTGATTTGGCCAGAACACTTCTGCACCAGGCATGATCAAAATCTTCATCCAGAGAATTGAATTCGAGAGGTGAGGTGAGGACAACTACCTTTGATATCAAGGCGGGTAGCATTTCATTGGATGTGACATCGAGGACACCTGGTAAAACTAATTCAATGGGCACCAAGGTGGAAACACTTTATACGATTTGGTATTGGTTTATTGATTTAATTGCTTTAATTCTTCATCCCACTCTCACTTTTACCTTTTAATCTGTGGCTCCTGCATTATTACAACAAGCCCAACAAAAGCATGATCAAATCTCGAGGCAGAAGATTAAAAAGCAGGACTCTGAGCATAGCAATCTCTGGAATACACCCAGTGTCACGTGCTGGGGAGAGTAGAAATAGGAAAATAGGGCAAACAAAAGCATGGCTCAGGAATTGGTGCAGAGATTCAGATTTTTAGACCTTTGGTATCTATTTGAGGTGAAAGTTGACATGTACAAAAGGGACGGGTGCATCTGAACTGGAGGGGGACCAGTATCCAAGCCGGGAGGTTTGCTACTGCTACTCGGGAAGATTTAAACTAGAGAGGGCGGGGGTGTCGGAACCAGAGTAGTTGATCAGAAATTGTAAGGAGCGAAGGGAAGGTAGAGGTCAGGACCAGTAAGTCTCAAAGGAAGGGCTGGAAAGGAGAGGTGAAGGAATATTGTAATGTTGATGAACTGAAGTGTTTTTATTTCAATGCGAGGAGTATTATGGAGAAAGCAGATGAACATGGATCATGGATTGATGCTTGGGACTCTGATGTTATGGCCATTGTGGAAGCATGGTTGTGGGAGGAACATGACTGGATCTGCTGATTCTGCATTTTTGTGTAATTTTGAAATAATGACAAGTTACAGAGTGATGAAATTCTAGGCGTGAATTGCTTCAGGCAAATCAGGTTCAATATTTTAACCTTGTCACTTTCCTGGAATCAGGCCAATGTCAGTTAAATAAAACCTTCCACACACAATAAGGTAAACGCCCACTCCACAGACATCTGACATCTCATACCTGACAAAATATCTGCTGACTCTCCTTGCATATAACATCAATTTAGGTGCAAACCCACCCTGTGCAATTATAGGCGCCAATCAGGTTAAACAGACAGAAAACACATGGGTGCAGATGCTGGAATATGGAACAACAAACAATCTGCTGAAGAGACTCAGTGCATTGAGCTTCAGGACAGTGGCAGGGTTTTGACCTGAAACATTGACCATTCCTCCCCACACACTCAGATGGTATTTAACCCACTACGTTTCTCCAGCAGATGGTAGAAACAAGGAACTGCAGATGCTGGTTTACACAAAGGGATACAAAATGGTGGAGTAACACCACCAGTCAGACAACATCTCTGGAGAACATGGATCAGTGATGTTTTGGATCAGATTGTTTGCTGTTAAGTAGATAGGGAGGTCACTCCCTCATGGATAGGTGATGTTTTGGATCATATTGTTTGCTGTTAAGTAGACAGGGAGGTTCCTCAGCAAGACTCAGTTCAAATATTCTAGTATTTTTGTAATACAAGCAGAGCACACACAATTTTGTCCCCAACCTTATCCAAAATTTCTCATGTAAACAAACTTCTAACAGGCCTGGAAAAGATTGTTCATATTTACAGTAATGTTAGGTAAGCTCACTTCAAAATCATTTCATCCAAAGTGTGTATTGTGTGCTGTTCTGCCCTGTTCATTACACTATGGATGTGGAGGCTTTGGATAGGTGTGGAAGAGGTTTACCAGGATGCTGCCTTGATTAGTGGATATTAGCCATAAGGAGAGGGTTGGATAAACTTTGACTGATTTGTCTGGAGCATTGAAGGAAACATACAAGATAATTAAAGGATTGGACACGCTAGAGGCAGGAAAAATGTTCCCGATGTTGGGGGAGTCCAGAACCAGGGGCCACAGTTTAAGAATAAGGGGTAGGCCATTTAGAACGGAGATAAGGAAAAACTTTTTCACTCAGAGAGTTGTAAATCTGTGGAATTCTCTGCCTCAGAAGGCAGTGGAGGCCAATTCTCTGGATGCTTTCAAGAGAGAGCTGGATAGAGCTCTTAAAGATAGGGGGTATGGGAAGAGGGCAGGAACGGGGTACTGATTGTGAATGATCAGCCATGATCACATTGAATGGCCGTGCTGGCTCGAAGGGCCGAACGGCCTACTCCTGCACCTATTGTCTATTGAGGTTGAGGGGAGAGCTGATGGAAGTTCATGACAATATGAAATTATGAAAAACATAGATATGGTAGACAGTCAGAACATTTTTCCAATGGTGAAAATGTTATATACTAGAGGACATAGTTTAAGGTCAGAGAAAGAATGTTTCAAGGAGATGTGCTGGACAAGTTTTTTTTAACACAGAGTGGTAGATACACACCAATGCCACAACTTCTTTAGAAGGCTTAGGAAGTTTGGCATGTCTCCTACAATTCTCACCAACCTCTACGGATGCACCATAGAAAGAACAAAAACACAAAGCGTGCATTATTCAGCTGTCCACTTCCTTGCCTTATCCTCTGGAGCATAAATCTTACACTCTACCCTCCACAAAGAACTTCACCCCAAACATGACCGACCCCCAACTTGGCCACCCCCCAACATGGCCGCCCCCCCCACGACATGTCCGCCCTCCCGACATGGCCTGGCCTCCCCTCCCCTCCCCCGACATGGCCACCCCCAACACGCTGCTCCACTGTTTGCCTTTCTTCTCATGTCCCCACGAGGAGCAGCCACTCCTGGATGCTAACTGCTTTCAGCTGTTCCAAGTGAAACTGAACTTGGTTAATGCCCAACAAGCCATTCCTTGTTTAATGCCAAACAAACTAGCTGAAGAAGCATTGTTGAGTTGCTGCCATGCATTTAATCTATAACACATGTTGCAGTCACAGTCCTCTTGAGTGTTGCAGGACTGCACTCATTGGGCACTTTAATCCCCCTCACACCTAATGCGGTCATGCACTGCAAATCATTAATGGCTGATTTCTCAGGAAGGACCCAGATGCAACACATGCACCTTGCACACACAAGGAACTTCAGATGCTGGCTTACAAAAAAAGACACAAAGTGCTGGAGTAACTCAACGGGTCAGTCAGCATCTCTGGAAAACGTGCGTAGGTAACATTTTAGGTTGGTACCCTTCTTCAGTCTGATGATTGTAATTCTCACAAGAGGATAGTGTATCACTGCTTACAGCAGTTGGCATATTGCGGGTGGAACCACCTTTGAGAAACTTCTACATATCTACATATTACTCCTTGGTCTGTGGATCACTGCCTCTGTGTTCTCCTAATGACAGTCCTTGCCTCCTGCAGCTTCTTCTGGTACATTGTCCTCTCCATCTGACCCTCTCCTCCTGCTCTCTGTCATGTTATGAGCCAGCAGGACTGCTACCCAAGCACTTATTTCTTAAACAGAAGGGAAACCCTTTCACCTCAACAGCAACAGTGTAAGTGTAGGGAAGAACTGCAGGTGCTGGTTTAAATCGAAGGTAGACACAAAATGCTGGAGTAGCTCAGCGGATCAGGCAGCATCTCTAGCGAGAAGGAATGGGTGATGTTTCGGGGTCGAATCTGAAGAACGGTCTCAACCTGAAACGTCACCAATTCCTTCCATCCAGAGATGCTTCCTGACCCATTGAATTACTCCAGCATTTTGTGTCTAACAACAGTGTAAGGCTGCACATGATGCTCTCAACTTCAAAGCTCAAAAAGCCATAGTTCCCAGCAACCGTCAACTAACCAATCATCAAATGATGTGCAAATGATTTAAGTGCTGCAGGAGTGGATAATTCCTACGGCTAAATAAATGCCTGTTCTCCCAGGCACGGTTTAATCAGTGTTGCAGAAAAACTGGTTGCCTTCTCTGCATATTCTATGCATGCACGAGCATGAACATGTGTGCACTCTCACTCCAAGCTGAGTAGCACAAATTACATTGACAATGTGCAGTGTCAGTGTCAGCTATGGTGAAACTTGGAAGCTTACAAGCAGGTGTAGCACCACGATCCCATCCAAACATTTCCAAACTCCGGTACCTAGAGATCTGCTCCCCCCTCAACTTTCCGATCCATGACCCTCAATTAGGATTGGTGGCAACACATCCTCCACAATAACTCTCAACACTAATGCCCCGCAAGAATGTGTTCTCAGTCCCCTACTATACTCCCTTTTCACTCAAGACTGTATGGCAGTTTGCAGACAACACCACTGTGGTGGGCCAAATCATGAACAATGACGAAAGGGAATAAAGGAAGGAGATAGAGAACTTAATGACAAGGTGTCAGGAATATAACCTCGCCCTCAATCTCAGCAAGATGAAGGAGCTAGTTATCGACTTCAGGAAACATGGTGGAGTACATGACCCAATCAGCGTCAATGAGGCGGAAATGGAAATGGTTGAGAGCTTTAAGTTCCCTTGCACTTACATTACCAATCATCTGTAATGGACCAACCATATTAATGCAACAACCAAAAAGGTACACCAATGCCTCTACTTTCTGTGGAGTCTTGTCATTCTGACAGTCCTCAGCCTCCACAGGAGTTATATGTGCTTAGTGTAATCAAAATGGCAAGGCAGAGAGAGGAATGATTAACCAAGCACTTGGGATTTGGGGCTTTATAAAAGGAAGGATGAAGTACAAGAGGAACTCAGGGATGATGATTCTTTATAAAATATTGGTTTGGTTTAGGTCTATTATTAACCATTTTCCAAAGTACAATGAGAAGTTTTATTTGCATGTTCTGCAAACAGATTAGATATACCACACATGGAGCAAGGAAACAGGCACTTTGCCACAATTCATCCATGCCGACCAAGTTACCTGCCTGAACCAACATTTGGCCCACATTCCTCTAAACCTTTTCTATCCATTCAGGCACCTGTCCAAGCATGTAGAGTATGTGTATGTGACTAGGTGTAAATATAAATGAATGCTTAATGTAAGTAGTGAGGATTGAATACATTTGCTTGCCGTGTTCTAACATCTCTCGGTATCTCTGTGTTTCTCTGCGTACTCTGCTGCATTGGGTATTGAGTTAAGTATGTGCGTGCGAAGCATATTGGCAACCTCCTCTGAGCTTGCCAACATGTTACACTCTTCATCATCCTATTTATCAAACACCAGAATCACCAAGGTGTGTGTTCAAACAATTGTTTCTTCAGTTTTTAACTCATTATCCTGAGTTTTCAAAGTTTTATATAAAACGTTGTAAGGCACAGTTTCTCCAGCTTAATGGTGTTAGAGTACATATCAGGACATATCAGGATCAGTTGGAGTTGCCAACAGATGAAATGGCTTGAATGCCTCTCATAATTTTATATTAATACTAGACCAAGTGGACCCGTTGGCCCCAAACCTCTCCTCTTTTAGTATATAGATATCAATTTTCTTTTTTTCTTAACATAGATCACGGCACGGTGGGGCAGCGGTAGAGTTGCTGCCTTGTGGTGCTTACAGAACGGAGATAAGGAAAAACTTTTTCACTCAGAGAGTTGTAAATCTGTGGAATTCTCTGCCTCAGAAGGCAATGGAGGCCAATTCTCTGGATGCTTTCAAGAGAGAGCTAGATAGAGCTCTTAAAGATAGGGGGTATGGGGAGAGGGCAGGAACGGGGTACTGATTGTGAATGATCAGCCATGGTTACATTGAATGGCGGTGCTGGCTCGAAGGGCCGAACGGCCTACTCCTGCACATACTGTCTATTGAGGTTGAGGGGAGAGCTGATGGAAATTCAAGACAATATGAAATTATGAAAAGCTTAGATATGATAGACAGTCAGAACATTTTTCCAATGGTGAAAATGTTATATACTAGAGGACATAGTTTAAGGTCAGAGAAAGAATGTTTCAAGGAGATGTGCTGGACAAGTTTTTTTTAACACAGAGTGGTGGATACACACCAATGCCTCAACTTCCTTAGAAGGCTTGTCTCCTACAATACTCACCAACCTCTATGGATGCACCATAGAAAGAATTTTATCATGAGGCATCACAGCTTGGTACGGGAACAGCTCCATCCAAGACCGCAAGAAATTGCAGCGAATTGTGGACGCAGTCCAGACCCTCAAACAAACCAACCTCCCTTCTATTGACTCCATTTATACCTCACGTTTCCTCGGCAAGGCCACCAGCATAATCAAGGACAAGTCGCGTGGAAGCTGCAGAATGACAAAGGTTAAGATACCTGTACAGCACAACAACCTTTAGGCATTCATTGATGCACATCAATGTTCCTGATCAGTATTCATTGACATACCTCAATGTGTAATCCTTGACACACATTACAACGTTCTTGATATTGAAAATTAAATAAAGGATTAAGTAGCATGTAGATTTACTTGTATTAATGTAATTGGATTTGTATATTTAAAAAATTGAGAATATATTAGAAACATAGAAAATAGATGCAGGAGGAGGCTATTTGGCCCTTCGAACCAGCACCACCATTCATTGTGATCATGGCTGATCATCCACAATCAGCAACTTGTGCCTGCCTTCTCCCCATATCCCTTGATTCCACTAGCCCCTAGAGCTCTATCTAACTCTCTTTTAAATTCATCCAGTGAATTGGTCTCCACTGCCTTCTGTAAGATTTGAGAAGTTTTCCCTCATTCTGCAAGCAACACCAAACCAAAGAGCTGCAGTTTGGACATTTTAAACGGGAGACTGGGGCTGATAGCGGAGAAAGGCTGCGGTCAGTTTACCAAGGGATGTCACAATCCGTGGGTCCTAAGATGGCCGCAGGACCTCATGACAAAAGCAAAAACCTTACAGCCCAGTCTCTAGGTTTCTGCAAAGCCACGGCCAGAACAATGGATGGATATTGGCCATGCAGAAACCTGCGAAACCAAGTCGAAGTCCAGACACTGGGGCGCTGACATCAGCATACTTACAATGCCCCAAGCCGACCTACACAGTTAATCTCGTTAAGGGGGCACAATAGCCCATAGAAAACTACCTGGTTGGTGATGGGAAACCAGTTAAACCCATCACCTCGCAACGAAATACCAATTAACACCGTCTGGCCATCCCCGGTACCCCCGGACATAACGCAGGACAAAGGGAAAACTCAATACATATCTTTTAAACGAAGAGATCCCGAGATCTGGCGGGAGATAGGACGGGTCAGAATAGTATAACTGGCCACGACTTTTGGGTTTTAAACTCAAGAAGAAATACTGCAAGAAAACCTGCAAGGAACGCAAGCCAGGAGGAAGACGAAAAGACAGGCAAGAAAGACACGCTCGCAGCAGGGACAGCAACGCTCACAACGGCATTGCCACTTTCATTTCACTGCACATCGAGTATGTGTATGTGACAAATAAATTTGACTTGACTTGACTGGCCAGGAATGCAAGAAACGGAAGGAAGAAACTCAGGGGACAAGCACGACCCTCACGGAAAGCAGCGGAGAAGCAGCACGAACAGCCAGTAACCCCAGTAATAGCCCCATGGTGAGCATGTACCCCGATCCTGCACATCCTGGACATAGTTTAGTGTAGAGGGGAGGGTGGTTTAATTAACGTGGGTGTATAAGTAAATATGTGTTGGCCAATTTTGCGATGTGTCGTACGTTCCCCATCTTACAGTCGTGTATATGTCTTGTAGAACTGTACGTTTTAGAATTCAGAGTCAAAAGTATTCATGTATATGTCTTGTAGAACTGTACGTTTTATGATTCATAGTCAAAAGTATTCAAGTATATGTCTTGTAGAACTGTACGTTTTATGATTCATAGTCAAAAGTATTCATGTATATGTCTTGTAGAACTGTGAGTTTTATGATTCATAGTCAAAAGTATTCATGTAATTCGGTATGTGTCTTATAGATATGTCTTATAGAACTGTGAAGAGCATTCATGTACAATAGTCCCAAGCGCTCAATAAAAGCATTTTCCATTTAAACCCTGGTCTTCAAATCTGGTCTGGTTGAGTTTTTCTGCACTATCAACGCTCCTGCATCTAAGTCCAGTGTCTAGAACCGTAGGGGGTGAGTGGGTCGAACCACTCACGGGGAACCAGTGTGCGCGGCCTGGTCAAGGGATCAGAGCAAGGCACGGGGACCTTAGGTCGGGCGAAAGCTCGGCGCAGAAAACCCCTTACAATTCGGTGGCAAAGAATTCCACAAATTCACAACTCTCTTGGTGAAAATGTTTCTTCTCACTTCAGTTTTCAATGGCCTCCCCTTTATTCTTAGACTGTGGCCCCTGGTTCTGGACTCCACCAACATTGGGAACATTTTTCCTGCATCTAACTTGTCCAGTCCTTTTATAATTTTATATATCTCTATGAGATCCCCTCTCATCTTTCGAAACTCCAGTGAATACAAGCCCAGTCTTTCCAATCTTTCCTCATATGACAGTCCCGCCATCCCAGGGATTAACCACGTAAACCTACGCTGCTCTACCTCAATAGTCTTTCTCAAATTAGGAGACCAAATCTGCACCCAATACTCCAGATGTGGTCTCACCAGGGCCCTATACAACTGCAGAAGAACCTCTTTGCTCCTCTATTCAAATCCTGTCGTTATGAAGGCCAACATGCCATTAGCTTTCTTCACTGCCTGCTGCATCTGCATGTTTATTTTCAGTGCCTGGTGTACAAGGACACCCAGGTCTCATTGCAGCTCCCCTTTATCTAATCTGATACCATCAAGATAATAATCTGCCTCCTTGTTTTTGCCGCCAAAGTGGATAACCTCACATTTATCTACATTACACTGCATCTGCCATGCATCTGCCCACTCACTTAACCTGTCCAAGTCAACCTGCAACCTCCTAACATCCTCTTCGCAGTTCACACTGCCACCCAGCTTTGTGTCATCTGCAAACTTGCTAATGTTACTTCAAATTCCATCATCCAAATCATTAATATATATTGTAAATAGTTGCGGCCCCAACACTGAGCCTTGCAGCACTCCACTTGCCACTGCCTGTCATTCTGAAAAGGACTCGTTTATTCCTACTCTTTGCTTCCTGTCTGCCAACCAATTCTCTATCCATGTCAATACCCTACCCCCAATACCATGTACTCTAATTTTGCTCACCAATCTCCCATGTGGGACCTTATCAAAGGCTTTCTGGTATCAACTGAGTACTATGTGTTCATACCTGTTGTGCTGCTGCAAGTAAGAATTCCATTGTTCCGTTTCAGGACATATGAGAATAAACCACTCTTGTCTCTTGATCCACGTCCCTCCATTCCCCATATATTTATGTGCCTAACTAAAAGCCTCTTAAATGCCACTATCGTATCTGCCTCTACCACCACCCCTGGCAGCACATTCCAGACACCCATCATTCTCTGTGTGAAAAATCTCCTAATCTGACACCAATCAGATAATAATCTGCCTTCCTGTTCTTGCCACCAAAGTGGATAACTTCACATTTATCCACATTATACTGCATCTGCCATGCATCAGCCCACTCACCCAACCTATCCAAGTCACCCTGCAGCCTCATAGCATCCTCATCACAGCTCACACTGCCACCCAGCTTTGTGTCATCTGCAAACTTGGAGATGTCACGTTTAATTCCTTTGTCTAAATCGTTAATATATATTGTAAATAACTGGGTTCCCAGCACCGAGCCTTGCGGCACCCCACTAGTCACTGCCTGCCATTCTGAAAAGGACCCGTTAATTCCCTCTCTTTGCTTCCTGTCTGCCAACCAGTTCTCTATCCATGTCAATACCCTACCCCCAATACCATGTACTCTAATTTTGCACACTAATCGCTTAAATGGGACCTTGTCAAAGGCTTTTTGAAAGTCCAGATACACAACATCCACTGGCTCTCCCTTATCCATTCTACTTGTCACATCCCCAAAAAATTCCAGAAGATTAGTCAAGCATGATTTCCCCTTCATAAATCCATGCTGACTTTGACCGATCCTGTCACTGCTTTCCAAATATGCTGCTATAACATCTTTAATAATCAACTCCAGCATCTTCCCCACTACCGATGTATGGCTAACTGGTCTATAATTCCTCATTTTCTCTCTCCCTTCATTCTTAAAAAATGGAGCTGCATTGGCTACCCGCCAGTCCACAGGAACTGATCCAGTCGAGAGAACATTGGAAAATGATCAGCAATGCATCCACAATTTCTAGGGCCACTAGAATGGGCTCTTCGGCCCACAATGTTAGTGCCAAACATGACGTGCATGATCCATAATCCACGGTAGCGCAGCGGTAGAGTTGCTGCTTTACAGCGAATGCAGCGCCGGAGACTCAGGTTCGATCCTGACTACGGGTGCTGCACTGTAAGGAGTTTGTACGTTCTCCCCGTGACATGCGTGGGTTTTCTCCGAGATCTTCGGTTTCCTCCCACACTCCAAAGACGTACAGGTATGTAGGTTAATTGGCTGGGTAAATGTAAAAATTGTCCCTAGTGGGTGTAGGATAGTGTTAATGTACGGGGATCGCTGGGCGGCACGGACTTGGAGGGCCGAAAAGGCCTGTTTCCGGCTGTATATATATGATATGATATGATAATCCCTCCATTCCCTGCACATCTATGTGCCTATCTAAAAGCTGCTTAAATGCCACTGTCAAATCTGAGTCCACCATTACCCTTGGCAATGTGTTTCAGGCCCCCACCACTCTCTGTATAAAAACACACTCACCCTGCACATCCCCCATTACACTTGCCCCCTCTCACCTTATAGCTATGCCCCCTCTTGTTCGACATTTCCACCCTGGAAAAAAGGTTCTGACTGTCTACCCTATCAATGCCTCTCATAATTTTATGTACTTCTATCAAGTCTCCCCTCAACCTCCAACGTTCCAGAGAAAACAATACAAGTCTATCCAACCTCTCCCTGTAGCTTAAACCCGCTAATCATGGCAGCATTCTGGTTAACACCCTCTCCAAAGCCTCCATATCTTTCATGTAATAAAGCAACCGGATGCACTGCATGCAAAATTCCAAATGCGACCTAACCATAGTCCGATAGAGTTGCATCATGATTTCCTGACTCTTATATTTAATGCCCATAGCAATGATGGCAAGCATACCAAGTGCCTTCTTCACCACCCAATCTACTTGTGCTGGCATCTTTACTAGGCTATGAACTTGCTCCAAGTTCCCGCCACACATCAATGCTGTTAAGGGTCTTGCCATTCATTAACTGTATACTCTTTCCTACTTTCAACCTCCCAAAGTGCAACACTTCACAGTTGTGCGATTTGTTAAGTAAATATTTATTACCTGGGGGAGAGCTGTTTTACCACAATTATAATTGATGAGATAACACCCTGGAATGTTGCCTACAATTTTGTCTCCTGAACTAAAACTGCTAAGAAGGAAGTTCAGCAAAGCCAGTATTCCAAACTAGTTCTTGGAATAGCGGGTCTGTCATATGAGGGGAGATTAGGTCGGCTAGGTTTCTGATCCCTAGAGCGTAGAAAAACAAGAGATGGCATGAATATTTCTGTAACAACATGGTGGAAATAGTACCACAACAATGCTCATCATCTCCATTCTAATCTGCTATGGTAAAATGGAGGTTTTCATTTCTACATTAAATGGGAAACACCCATATTTAATCATGATTTTGTTTAAATTGTGCCCCAGGTGAACACCGGCAAAATGTTGCAAACAAGTCTCAAAGAATTTGCATCTTTTGTGATAGAGGCCAAATGAAATTATCAAAATTATCATCCAAAAATAGAAAGAATTTAAGCCACTATTACCTTGACACACCCAGATCATTTCTAGAACATGAGAAACTCGTTGTGCCTTACCCTATCTTCAATGGAATCTTCTTGTGTGTTTTATATCTGTAGAAATCTTTCTTTTCCAAGTAGGTATCCAATTCAGTTTTTAAAAGTTACCAATAAATCTGCCCGCAATTCTCCTTTTTCTACAGATCATAACAATTTGCTACATGGGTGAGCTTTTCTCCATCACCATCTGGTACTTACCTCAAGTCTCTGTCTTCTGATTATCTGTCTCCCTTGCAGAGCAAAGATTTTTTCCTGCCTACTCTGTTAGTCAGTCACTATTTGGTCTTCCCACTCTAGTCAGCCTGTTTGAGATCAGTGAAGGTAGCATGGTATTACTGGTGAGTGTATTAAATTTACAAAGAATACTGCCAAAGATATAGGATTGAAACATGCCCTTCTTCAGTCTGAAGAAGGGTCTCGACCCGTAACGTCACTCATTCCTTCTCTCCAGAGATGCTGCCTGACCCATTGAGTTACTCCCAGCATTTTGTGTCTACCTTTGACCCACCATGACAATCAACCACCTGCACAAATCCCTTTTATTCTCTGCACATTCCTATCAGATCCCCCCCCGCCCAGATTCTACCCTCACCCACACACTAAACCAATTTACAATGACCAATTAACCCACTGATCCGCAAGACTTTTGGATGTGGTAGGAAAACAAACACCCTGGAGAAACCTACACAGTCACAGGGAGAACGTGCAAGGTTCAAACAGACAGTACTGGAGATTGGATTAAACCTGTGCCTCTAGCAATGTGAAGCAGTGGCTCTACCCCACCTGCTACCCATCCTTACATTTGGCGGTGAATGAGAATCGGTGAACGGCGGGGAACGGCGGATCCTACCGATGCTTGCACCCATTTGCGAGCAGGGAGTGTCGCCCGGGTCATGGCCCGTGCGTTCAGTGTTGTTTGTTGGTGAGATGCTGGCAACGACGAAGTGCGGAGAGGCAACGCTGATCGGTGGCGGGCGACAGCCATCTTGTTAGACCGTCTGCCGCCTCCTCTGGCGCCGCGCAGCACCACGGGAGGAAGGTCAGGGGCGAGGCATGCTGGGACGGACAGCGGTCCACCAGATGGTCCTTGGGGGGGGGGGGGAGTGCATCTGTTAACGCTCTCATTGGTTAAAATCAGCCTCCCCCCTTCCTCATTGGCCAGCACTCATGTGGGTCCCATTGTGACATCACACGCTGAACATGGTAAGAAATCAGTTTAAAAGACAATTTTTAAACTTTAAAATCTCTCTCACTTTAAAAATATAACACCAATTTGAATGAAAGTTGTTTTAAAGGACCCGTTGGGTCCAAACCTTTATAAAATATTGGTTTGGTTTAGGTTTATTATTAACCATTTTCCAAAGTACAATGAGAAGCTTTATTTGCATGTTCTGCAAACAGATCAGATATACCACACATGGAGCAAGGAAACAGGCACTTAGCCGCAATTCATCCACGCCGACAAAGTTACCTGCCTGAGCCAACACTTGGCCCACATTCCTCTAAACCTTTTCTATCCATTCGGGCACCTGTCCAAGCATGTAGAGTATATGTATGTGACTAGGTGTAAATATAAATGAATGCTTAATGTAAGTAGTGAGGATTGAATAAATTTGCTTGCTGTGTTCTAACATCTCTCGGTATCTCTGTGTTTCTCTGTGTGCTCTGCTGCATTGGGAATTGAGTTAATTATGTGCCTGCGAAGCATATTGGCAACCTCCCCTGAGCTTGCCAACATGTCACACCCTTCATCATACTATTTATCAAACACCAGAATCACTAAAGTTTGTGATCAAGTAATTGTTTTTTCAGTTATTATCTCATTATCCTGAATAAAGTTTTATCTAAAACATTGTGAAGGCACAGTTTCTCCAGCTTAATGGTGTTAGAGTTGGAGTTGACCTCCGCTCCCCGCTGGTAATGGCCACCCCCAACACGCTGCTCCACCAATGTTTGCCTTTCTTCTTATGTCCCCACGAGGAGCAGCCACTCCTGGATGCTAACTGCTTTCAGCTGTTCCAAGTGAAACTGAACTTGGTTAATGCCCAACAAGCCATTCCTTGTTTAATGCCAAACAAACTAGCTGAAGAAGCATTGTTGAGTTGCTGCCATGCATTTAATCTATAACACATGTTGCAGTCACAGTCCTCCTGAGTGTTGCAGGACTGCACTCATTGGGCACTTTAATCCCCCTCACACCTAATGCGGTGATGCACTGCAAATCATCAATGGCTGATTTCTGCTGCCACTATCAGGAAGGACCCAGATGCAACACATGCACCTTGCACACACAAGGAACTTCAGATGCTGGCATACAAAAAATACATAAATTGCTGGAGTAACTCAACGGGTCAGTCAGCATCTCTGGAAAACGTGCGTAGGTGACATTTTAGGTTGGTACCCTTCTTCAGTCTGAAGAACACTATGATTGTAATTCTCACAAGAGGATAGTGTATCACTGCTTTACAGTAGTTGGCATATTGCGGGTGGACCCACCTTTGAGAAACTTCTACATATCTACATATTACTCCTTGGTTTGTGGATCACTGCCTCTGTGTTCTCCTAATGACAGTCCTTGCCTCCTGCAGCTTCTTCTAGTACATTGTCTTCTCCTTCTGACCCTCTCCTCCTGCTCTCTGTCATGTTATGAGTCAGCAGGACTGCTACCCAAGCACTTATTTCTTAAATAGAAGAGAAACCCTTTCACCTCAACAACAACAGTGTAAGTGTAGGAAAGAATTGCAGATGCTGGTTTAAATCGAAGGTAGACACAAAATGCTGGAGTAATTCAGCGGGTCAGGCAGCATCTCTGGAGAGAAGGAATAGGTGACGTTTTGGGTCGAGCCAGAAGCACGGTCTCAACCTGAAAGGTCACCCATTCCCTCCCTCCAGAGTTGCTGCCCCACCCGTTGAGTTACTCCAGCATTTTGTGTCTAACGACAGTGTAAGACTGCACATGACACTTTCAACTTCAAAACTCAAAAAGCCACAGTTCCCAGCAACCAGGTCAACTCCTAACCATTCACCAAATGATGTGCAAATTACTGAAATGCTGCTGCAGTGGATAATTCATACTGCTAAATGCCTGTTCTTCCTGGCACGGTTTACCAACATGTGCCATTAGCTGGTTAAGTATTAATCAGTGTTGTAGAAAAACTGATTGCCTTCTCAGCATATTCTATGCATGCATGAGCATGAGCATGTGTGCACTAGCAATGTGCCTGTGGTGGGCTAGGGTGGAATTAGTTGGGCCTGGGATCAAAGATTGAGGGTGGTTGGATGAGAATTGGGAGCCAATGGTTGAACTAAGTTGGTTTGGAATGAGCTGAAAATGTGTGGACAAATTGGTGATTAGGGGGAGGTGGGTGGAGAGGGAGAATAGTACAGTACAGGAGCGTGTGCACCAGAGGTGATGGGAGGTGATGGGTGTTAAGCCCCTGGGTGACGTCACCTAGTCCCGTATTTGGGAGTGAGATATTTGGCACCCCGACCTGCATGGAGTAAACATTGCTAATTTGTTTGTATGCCATAGAGATATGAATAGTAGAAATGTCACAATAAAGATTGTAAGAAAAAGAATAGATTTATAAACAGCACACGTTGTTGCAGATCTAGACTGAGCTTTGGAACTTTGGTGCAGCAGGGCTCCATTTTAATAAACAAAAGACAAATGGCACACATATTCAAACCAGACTAGTTCCGTGAGCATTATTTTTAAACAAGCACCTCACCCCGTGAGATTCTGATAGGATTATTAAAATACTGATGCTATGCTAAGAGGACTGTTGCATAACTGGATTTCTCGGCTACAGCAGCCACCTGGTGATGAGATACTTCATTTAGTCTTGTAACACAATGTGATTAATCCTATTGACAAAAATGGGTGGCACCTTCGTTTCAGAAGACAAGATTTGGTTCCGTGAGTTAGCTCTGACAATTCCCATATTGCAGAATGGGAAAAATAAATCCCTTGGCATCTCATTCTATATACCCCCCAACCCCAGTGAAATAGGCACAGTTACCAGGGAGTTGTCCACATTCTCTTCCTTTATTCCTGTTGCCTTCCCCTTCTCCCCCCATTTCTGCCTGTTTTCCTCTACTCCGTCCCCTCCCATTCCAAACTCCCCATCCCCCTCCCCCTCTTCTCCTCTCCCCCACCCCCATACTCCTCCTCTCCAGGTGCAGAGGTGCCAGAAAATAAACTCGACATCGTGGCGGGCCTGGAAATCACTGAGATGGGGGTGGCGGTGTACAAAGATAAGGTCTCTGTTGAGGGCAGATGATTCTGTATCAAAATGAGGGAGGTCAGGGGGATGGTGAAAACACAACAAGGGTAAGGAATCGATGGTCAGCGTTGAATCGGTGGGTCAAAGGGCCTGTTCCCATGCTATACGTCTAAAAAACATTACAAATGTCAAAGATACAAATTAGAGTTGATGGAGCAATAGAGGGTGATGGGTACATGAAACGAGCTGAGAGAAGGTGGTAGAGGTAGGTATAGCCACAACAGGTACATGGATAGGAAGTGATTTGAGGGATATGGGCCAAACAGAGTCTAATTGGATTTGCAATGATAGACCCCCTTTTTGCCTTCTAGATTTCCGTCTTCCGTCTGGTTCTCAGTTCCCCAAACTCCTTCAGAGATACTCGTGATTCTAGCTGCCGCTACCTGTCCCATACCTCCCTCTAGTATAAGAAAATAACTGCAGATGCTGGTACAAATCGATTTATTCACAAAATGCTGGAGTAACTCAGCAGGTCAGGCAGCATCTTGGGAGAGAAGGAATGGGTGACGTTTCGGGTCGAGACCCTTCTTCAGACTGATGTCGGGGGTGGGACAAAGGAAGGATATAGGTGGAGACAGGAAGATAGAGGGAGATCTGGGAAGGAGGAGGGGAAGGGAGGGACAGAGGAGCTATCTGAAGTTGGAGAAGTCGACGTTCATACCACCGGGCGGCAAACTGCCCAGGCGAAATATGAGGTGCTGCTCCTCCAATTTCCGGCGGGCCTCACTATGGCACTGGAGGAGGCCCATGACAGAGAGGTCAGACTGGGAATGGGAGGGGGAGTTAAAGTGCTGGGCCACCGGGAGATCAGTTGCGTTAATGCGGACCGAGCGCAGGTGTTCAGCGAAGCGATCGCCGAGCCTGCGCTTGGTTTCGCCGATATAAATAAGTTGACATCTAGAGCAGCGGATGCAATAGATGAGGTTGGAGGAGGTGCAGGTGAACCTCTGTCTCACCTGGAAAGACTGTTTGGGTCCTTTGATGGAGTTGAGGGGGGAGGTAAAGGGACAGGTGTTGCATCTCGTGCGGTTGCAAGTGCCCGGGGTTAGGGTGGTTTGGGTAGGAAGGGACGAGTGGACCAGGGAGTTGCGGAGGGAACGGACTCTGCGGAACGCAGAGAGGGGAGGGGATGGGAAGATATGGCCAGTGGTGGGGTCCTGTTGTAGGTGACGGAAATGTTGGTGGATGATATGTTGGATCCTCTGGCTGGTGGGGTGGAAGGTGAGAACGAGGGGGATCCTGTCCTTGTTGCGAGTGGGGGGAGGGGGAGCAAGAGCGGAGCTGCGGGATGTAGAAGAGACCCTAGTGAGAGCCTCATCTATAATGGAGGAGGGGAAGCCCCGTTTTCTGAAAAACGAGGACATCTCGGAAGCCCTAGTCTGAAACATCCCGGGCGCAGATGCGGCGTAGACGGAGGAATTGGGAGTAGGGGATAGACTTTTTGCAGGGGACCGGGTGGGAAGAAGTGTAGCCCAGATAGCTGTGCGAGTCGGTGGGCTTGTAGTAAATGTCCGTCACTAGTTTTTCTCCTGTGATGGAGATGGTGAGGTCCAGAAACGGGAGGGAGATGTCAGAGATAGTCCAGGTATATTTAAGGGCAGGATGGAAATTGGAGGTGAAGTGTATGAAGTCAGTGAGTTCTGCATGGGTGCAAGAGGTAGCACCAATGCAGTCGTCGATGTAGCGGAGGTAGAGTTCGGGGATGGGGCCAGTGTACGTCTGGAACAGGGATTGTTCGACGTACCCGACAAAGAGGCAGGCGTAGCTAGGGCCCATGTGAGTGCCCATAGCTACGCCTCTGGTTTGGAGGAAGTGGGAGGAGTCAAAGGAGAAGTTGTTGAGGGTAAGAACCAGCTCTGCTAGGCGGAGGAGTGTTGGTCGATGGGGATTGGCTGGTTCTACGGTCGAGGAAGAAACGGAGGGCTTCGAGACCATCCTTGTGGGGGATGGAAGTGGAGAGTGACTGGACATCCATGGTGAAAATGAGGGAGTGGGGGCATGGGAACCGGAAGTTATCCAGGAGATGGAGAGCATGTGAGGTATCTTGGACGTAGGTGGGGAGGGATTTAACCAGGGGGGATAGGATGGAGTCGAGGTAGGTAGAGATAAGTTCGGTGGGGCATGAGCAGGCAGAGACAATGGGTCTGCCGGGACAGTTGTGTTTGTGGATTTTGGGTAGGAGGTAGAATCGGGCCGTGCGGGGCTGGGGAACTATGAGATTGGAGGCACTGAGGGGTAGATCGCCGGAGTTGGTGAGGTCGGTGATGGTGCTGCTGATGAAGGTCTGGTGTTTATCGGTGGGGTCATGGTCCAGGGATAGGTAGGAAGAGGTGTCTGATAGTTGTCGTCTGGCCTCGGTGCGGTAGAGGTCAGCACGCCAGACTACCACAGCCCCTCCCTTGTCAGCGGGTTTAATTATTAAGTCCGGGTTGTTGCGGAGTGAGTGGAGGGCTGCACGTTCAGGAGGGGAGAGGTTGGAGTTAGTCAGGGGGGTGGAGAATTTGAGGCGGCTGATGTCACGCCGGCAGTTTGAGATATAAAGTTCTAGTGAGGGTAGTAGGACATACTGGGGGGTAAAAGTGGAGGGGGTCCGGTGGAGGGGATGTATGGTGGGGGGGTGGTGGGTTAGCTGGGCAGAGGGGGGCATGAGGACCGATGTGGGGAGTACTGGGGGTCACCTGGCTGGAGGGGGAAGGGGGAGACCCAGTGGAACCCCTGCTGCAGTTACCTGTAATATAGGATGGGCAGTAGGACCCAGCAGTGCTGAGGGGCTCTGCCTGGTGGGGGCTGTGGGCCCAGCGCGGTGTGTGTGGGCCAGGTGGAGCTGCAGCCTGTTGTTGGTCCCGGGGGCCGGGTACAGCGACCTCTGTGACCTGCTGCTGGGCGGTGGAGCGGCGCGGGTCAGCACGGTCGCTGGGGGAGGCCCGTGGGGACCTGGAGTCCGGGTAAGTGACGGTCGGCTCGGTCAGCGGATGGCCGGGGAGGGCGTGGGCGGCGGTGAAGGGGTCGGGAAGGACGTGGGCGGCAGCGGCGGTGCAGAGGCCTCGCTCGTCGGCGGCAACGGCCCCGGGGAGGCGGTGGAGGTCGGCGGCGGCAGCCTCAGGTGAGCCTCGGCAGTCGGCGGCCTCGGGGAGGCGGTGAGTAGCGGGACCTCATATTTCGCCTGGGCAGTTTGCGGCCCGGTGGTATGAACGTCGACTTCTCCAACTTCAGATAGCTCCTCTGTCCCTCCCTTCCCCTCCTCCTTCCCAGATCTCCCTCTATCTTCCTGTCTCCACCTATATCCTTCCTTTGTCCCACCCCCGACATCAGTCTGAAGAAGGGTCTCGACCCGAAACGTCACCCATTCCTTCTCTCCCGAGATGCTGCCTGACCTGCTGAGTTACTCCAGCATTTTGTGAATAAATCGATTTGTACCAGCATCTGCAGTTATTTTCTTATACTACTGGTTGCTCCACTGCGATTTCTCTTCGAGGTATGTCCACTTTGAAGAAGTTCTCCTCCTTTCTTCGACGAGAGTTTAGCAACATGCTCTCTCGCTGCTCCCCCTCTGTGATTTCTCCTGCCCTCCTACTCTACGACCACATCTTGACCCAGACTCGCTACCACAGCCACATCTGCTTCCTTGGGACTTGCCTGCGCCTCCATCTTCTGCCTCGTGGTTTCCAGCTCCGTTTCCAGACCTCCCAATTCGGACCCAACCCGGACTACCGTCTCCAACAGACCATCTGCCACTTCTCTGAACAGTTTTCGTTCCGTGCCCGGCGTTGTATCCTGGCCGGGATGTGCAGGCACCAGCAGGCCCTCTCTCTGACTCTCCCACAGCTCCGGGCCTCATTCACCCACACTTGCAACGGGCCCCAACTATACTTCATCCTACGCCGGATCCACGCCCTCAACACTCGATTCTTCACCTACCTGGACTCCACGAAGACTCGCAAACTCACCCGCCTCCAGACGGATGCCTCCACCGACACTCCTCAGCAGCGACTCGACCGCCCGCAGGCCCGCAACTCCACCGCTGCTCCGCACTGCCGGCCGGCACACCACGAGACAGAGGCCCGCGACGCCATTACTGCCATCAGGTGCAGTACCGCTCCTCACCGCCTCCCCGGGGCCGCCGACTGCCGAGGCCTACCTGAGGCCATCACCACCCACCGCCTCCCCGGGGATGCTGACGCCGACCTCCACCGCCTCCCCTGGGCCGCTGCCGCCGACCTCCACCGCCTCCCCGGGGCCGTTGACGCCGACCTCCACCGCCTCCCCGGGGCCGTTGCCGCCGCCGCCGACCTCCACCGCCTCCCCGGGGCCGTTGCCGCCGACCTCCACCGCCTCCCCGGGGCCACCGACTGCCGAGGCTCACCTGAGGCTGCCGCCGCCGACCTCCACCGCCTCCCCGGGGCCGTTGCCGCCGACGAGCGAGCCGCTGCCGCCCACGTCCTACCCGACCCCTTCACCGCTGCCGCCCACGTCCTTCCCGACCCCTTCACCACTGCCGCCCACGTCCTTCCCGACCCCTTCACCGCCGCCCACGCCCTCCCCGGCCATCCGCTGACCGAGCCGACGGCCACTTACCCGGACTCCAGGTCCCCGCGGGCCTCCCCCAGCGACCGTGCTGACCCGCGCCGCTCCACCGCCCAGCAACAGGTCACAGCCGTCGCTGTACCCGGCCCCCGGGACCAACAACAGGCTGCAGCTCCACCTGGCCCCCACCAGGCAGAGCCTTTCAGCACTGCTGGGTCCTACTGCCCACCTTCTACTACAGGTAACTGCAGCAGGGGTTCCACTGGGTTTCCCCCTCCAGCCAGTTGACCCCCAGTACTCCCCACATCGGTCCTCATGCCCCCCTCTGCCCAGCTAACCCACCACCCCCCCCACCATACATCCCCTCCACCTGCCTCCATCTGACCCCAACCCCCACCATTGCCGGGTGTTCACCATCCCCCCTGACCTCCCCCTTTCAGACACCGAACGGTGGGTCCTCAGCAGAGGCCTTACCTTTGTTCCCCTCCGCCCCCACATCAACGAGTTCCGCGTCCGCCATGACGTGGAGCTCTTCTTCCGCCTCTGAGCCTTTTACCATGGCAAGGAGTCCCGACCCCGCACTGATGACCCCTTCTCCCGTCACCAACGGACCCCCTCCACTTTTACCCCCCAGTATGGCCTACTACCCTCACTAGAACTTTTTATCTCAAACTGCCGGCGTGACATCAGCCGCCTCAAATTCTCCACTCCCCTGACTAACTCCAACCTCTCCCCTCCTGAACGTGCAGCCCTCAACTCACTCCGCAACAACCCGGACTTAATAATTAAACCCGCTGACAAGGGAGGGGCTGTGGTAATCTGGCGTGCTGACCTCTACCGCACCGAGGCCAGACGACAACTATCAGACACCTCTTCCTACCTATCCCTGGACCATGACCCCACCGATAAACACCAGACCTTCATCAGCAGCACCATCACCGACCTCACCAACTCCGGCGATCTACCCCTCAGTGCCTCCAATCTCATAGTTCCCCAGCCCCGCACGGCCCGATTCTACCTCCTACCCAAAATCCACAAACACAACTGTCCCGGCAGACCCATTGTCTCTGCCTGCTCATGCCCCACCGAACTTATCTCTACCTACCTCGACTCCATCCTATCCCCCCTGGTTAAATCCCTCCCCACCTACGTCCAAGACACCTCACACGCTCTCCATCTCCTGGATAATTTCCGGTTCCCAGGCCCCCACTCCCTCATTTTCACCATGGATGTCCAGTCACTCTACACTTCCATCCCCCACAAGGATGGTCTCGAAGCCCTCCGTTTCTTCCTCGACCGTAGAACCAGCCAATCCCCATCGACCAACACTCCTCCGCCTAGCAGAGCTGGTTCTTACCCTCAACAACTTCTCCTTTGACTCCTCCCACTTCCTCCAAACCAGAGGCGTAGCTATGGGCACTCACATGGGCCCTAGCTACGCCTGCCTCTTTGTCGGGTACGTCGAACAATCCCTGTTCCAGACGTACACTGGCCCCATCCCCGAACTCTACCTCCGCTACATCGACGACTGCATTGGTGCTACCTCTTGCACCCATGCAGAACTCACTGACTTCATACACTTCACCTCCAATTTCCATCCTGCCCTTAAATATACCTGGACTATCTCTGACATCTCCCTCCCGTTTCTGGACCTCACCATCTCCATCACAGGAGAAAAACTAGTGACGGACATTTACTACAAGCCCACCGACTCGCACAGCTATCTGGGCTACACTTCTTCCCACCCGGTCCCCTGCAAAAAGTCTATCCCCTACTCCCAATTTCTCCGTCTACGCCGCATCTGCGCCCGGGATGTTTCAGACTAGGGCTTCCGAGATGTCCTCGTTTTTCAGAAAACGGGGCCTCCCCTCCTCCATTGTAGATGAGGCTCTCACTAGGGTCTCTTCTACATCCCGCAGCTCCGCTCTTGCTCCCCCTCCCCCCACTCGCAACAAGGACAGGATCCCCCTCGTTCTTACCTTCCACCCCACCAGCCAGCGGATCCAACATATCATCCACCAACATTTCCGTCACCTACAACAGGACCCCACCCCTGGCCATATCTTCCCATCCCCTCCCCTCTCTGCGTTCCGCAGAGACCGTTCCCTCCACAACTCCCTGGTCCACTCGTCCCTTCCTACCCAAACCACCCTAACCCCGGGCACTTTCCCTTGCAACCGCACGAGATGCAACACCTGTCCCTTTACCTCCCCCCTCAACTCCATCAAAGGACCCAAACAGTCTTTCCAGGTGAGACAGAGGTTCACCTGCACCTCCTCCAACCTCATCTATTGCATCCGCTGCTCTAGATGTCAACTTATTTATATCGGCGAAACCAAGCGCAGGCTCGGCGATCGCTTCGCTGAACACCTGCGCTCGGTCCACATTAACGCAACTGATCTCCCGGTGGCCCAGCACTTTAACTCCCCCTCCCATTCCCAGTCTGACCTCTCTGTCATGGGCCTCCTCCAGTGCCATAGTGAGGCCCGCCGGAAATTGGAGGAGCAGCACCTCATATTTCGCCTGGGCAGTTTGCCGCCCGGTGGTATGAACGTCGACTTCTCCAACTTCAGATAGCTCCTCTGTCCCTCCCTTCCCCTCCTCCTTCCCAGATCTCCCTCTATCTTCCTGTCTCCACCTATATCCTTCCTTTGTCCCACCCCCGACATCAGTCTGAAGAAGGGTCTCGACCCGAAACGTCACCCATACCTCCCTCTTTTCCCTAACCAGAGCCCCAATTTCTCCATCCTCCCACCTGCCTTGCCCTTCACTCTAACAGGAACATCCATGCTTTGAACTCTCAACATCACATTCTTAAATGCATCCCACCTTCCGGACATCTCTTTCCTTGCAAATAACCTGCTTCAGTCATCTTTTGCTGTCTGAAGAAGGGTCTCGATCCAAAACGTCACCTATCCATGTTCTCCAAAGATGTTGCCTGACCTGCTGCATTGTCCACCATTTTGTGTCCTTTTGTATATTAAACAGCATCTGCAGTTCTTTGTTTTGACAACTTTTGCAAGCTCTTGGCAAATACAATCAAAGTTGGCGCTGCCCCAGCTCAGAAATTTAACTTGTGGGCACGCCCTGCCTTCGCCCATAATTATTTTTAAGTTATTAGCTCTGTGGACTCCAGTCTGTGGAGTCCTGTGGACAGAGGCCCAGGAGCGGTTGGAGCGGTTGGTGCAGCGTGCGGGCGGGAGGGAGGTTTAAAAACGTTCCATCACACTTCAAAAGAAGTGGTCTGGAGGAAGCCGCTGATTGGTGGAAGCGGATTAGAGGAAGCAGCTGATTGGGAGTAACCTGAGGTTTGTATTTTCTGCTTTCTGTTCGTACTTTTAGTTAAGGGTTCAGTGAGTTAAGGGTTCAGTGAGTTAAGGGTTCAGTGAGTCAAGGGTTCAGTTAGTTAAGGGTTCAGTGAGTCAAGGGTTCAGTGAGTTAAGGGTACAGTGCTTTTTAGTAAAGGTACAGTTTAAAGGATTAAGATTTTTAAAGTGGGAGTGAGTTGATTTAATTTGGGGGTAAGACATGTCAGTTGAGATCGGCCCCGTGGAGTGCTCATCCTGCAACATGTGGGAGATCAGGGATATTGTCGGTGTCCCTGATGACTACGTGTGCAGGAAGTGTGTCCAGCTGCAGCTCCTGGCAGACCGCATTGAACGGTTGGAGCTGCGGTTGGATTCATACTGGAGCATCCACGATGCTGAGAAGGTCGTGAATAGCACATATAGCGAGTTGGCCACAACGCAGGTAAAAGATAAGCGGACAGAAAGGGAACGGGTGGCCACTAGCCAGCGTAGCAGTAGGCAGGTAGTGCAGGAGTCCCCTGTGGTCATCTTCCTCTTAAACAGATATACCATTTTGGATACTGTTGGGGGAGATGGCTCATCAGGGAAAGGCAGCAGCAGCCAAGTTCATGGCACCGTGGGTAGCTCTGCGGCAAAGGAGGGGAGGAAAAAGAGTGGAAGGGCTATAGTAATAGGGGATTCAATTGTAAGGGGAATAGATAGGCGTTTCTGCGGCCGCAAACGAGACTCCAGGATGGTATGTTGCCTCCCTGGTGCAAGGGTCAGGGATGTCTCTGAGCGGCTGCAGAACATTCTGGAGGGGGAGGGTGAACAGCCAGTTGTCGTGGTGCACATTGGCACCAACGATATAGGTAAAAAACGGGATGAGGTCCTACAAGATGAATTTAAGGAGCTAGGAGATAAACTTAAAAGTAGGACCTCAAAGGTAATAATCTCTGGATTACTACCAGTGCCACGTGCTAGTCAGAGTAGAAATAGGAGGATATTTCAGATGAATATGTGGCTTGAAAAATGGTGCAAGGGGGAGGGATTCAAATTTCTAGGACATTGGAACCAGTTCTGTCATTGGGGGAGTGTTTGCTAGTGCTTTCGGGGAGGATTTAAACTAATGTGGCAGGGGGATGGGAGCATGTGCAGAGAGACAGAGGGGTGTAAAATGAGGGTAGAAGCAATAGGTAGCAAGGTGAAAAGTAAAAGTGGCAGGCAGACAAATACAGGGCAAAAATCAAAAAGGGCCATTTTTCAACATAATTGTATAAGGGGTAAGAGTGTTGTTAAAACAAGCCTGAAGGCTTTGTGTCTCAATGCAAGGAGCATTCGTAATAAGGTGGATGAGTTGAATGTGCAGATAGTTATTAATGAATATGATTTAGTTGGGATTACGGAGACATGGCTCCAGGGTGACCAAGGCTGGGAGCTGAACATCCAGGAATATTCAATATTCAGGAGGGATAGACAGAAAGGAAAAGGAGGTGGGGTAGCATTGCTGGTTAGAGAGGAGATTAACGCAATAGAAAGGAAGGACATTAGCTTGGAGGATGTGGAATCGATATGGGTAGAGCTGCGAAACACTAAGGGGCAGAAAACGCTAGTGGGAGTTGTGTAAAGGCCACCTAACAGTAGTAGTAGAGTTGGGGATGGCATCAAACAGGAAATTAGAAATGCGTGTAACAAAGGTAAAACAGTTATAATGGGTGACTTCAATCTACATATAGATTGGGTGAATCAAATTGGCAGAGGTGCTGAGGAAGAGGATTTCTTGGAATGTATACGGGATCGTTTTCTAAACCAACATGTAGAGGAACCACCGAGAGAGCAGGTTATTCTAGACTGGGTATTGAGTAATGAGGAAGGGTTAGTTAGCAGTCTTGATGTGCGTGGCCCCATATTAACGGGACGGAGGTGGAGCGTGTTTCCAGTTTCAGGTTCTTGGGTGTCAACATTTCTGATGACCTCTCTTGGACCCACAATACCTCAACACTGATCAAGAAGGCTCACCAGCGTCTCTTCTTCCTGAGGAGACTAAAGAAGGTCCATCTGTCTCCTCAGATTCTGGTGAACTTCTACCGCTGCACTATCGAGAGCATCCTTACTAACTGTATCACAGTATGGTATGGCAACTGCTCTGTCTCCGATCGGAAAGCACTGCAGAGGGTGGTGAAAACTGCCCAACGCATCACCGGTTCCTCACTCCCCTCCATTGAGTCTATCCAGAGTAGGCGATGTCTGCGAAGGGCGCGCTGCATCGTCAAGGACAGCTCTCACCCCAACCACAGATTGTTTACCCTCCTCCCATCTGGGAGGCGCTACAGGTCTCTCCGTTCCCGGACCTGCAGGTTCAGGAACAGCTTCTTTCCTGCGGTCGTTACCTTACTTAACTCTGCGCTTCGGTGATTGCTGCCATCCCCCCCCCCCCCCCCCCCCCCCCCCTCGGGCACTCCTCCCATCAGTGACTGATCTCGCTCACCGGAATCTCCACTACCGCTACTATGCATATATGTATATATTATATGTTTTACTATTCCATCGCATGCACTCTGGTTAAGATGCTAACCGCATTTCATTGTCTCTGTACTTCTACACTGCACAATGACAATAAAGTTTGTATTGTATTGTATTGTATTGTAAGAGTGACCATAATATGGTTGAGTTCTTCATTAGGATGGAGAGTGACTTAGTTAATTCAGAAACAACGGTTCTGAACTTAAAGAAAGGTAACTTTGAAGGCATGAGACGTGATTTGGCCAAGATAGACTGGCAATTGATTCTTAAAGGGTTGACGGTGGATATGCAATGGAAGGCATTTAAAGACCGCATAGATGAACTACAACAATTGTTCATCCCAGTTTGGCAAAAGAATAAATCAGGGAAGGTAGTGCATCAGTGGCTAACAAGGGAGATTAGGGATAGTATCAAAACAAAAGATGAAACGTACAAATTAGCAAGAAAAAGCAGCCTACCAGAGGACTGGGAGAAATTCAGAGTCCAGCAGAGGGCTTAATTAGGAAAGGGAAAATATATTATGAAAGAAAACTGGCAGGGAACATAAAAACTGACTGCAAAAGCTTTTATAGATATGTAAAGAGAAAAAGATTAGTTAAAACAAATATAGGTCCCTTGCAGTCAGAAACAGGTGAATTGATCATGGGGAACAAGGACATGGCAGACCAATTGAATAACTACTTTTGTTCTGTCTTCACTAAGGAAGACATAAATAATCTGCCGGAAATAGCAGGGGACCGGGGGTCAAATGAGATGGAGGAACTGAGTGAAATCCAGGTTAGTCGGGAAGTGGTGTTAGGTAAATTGAATGGATTAAAGGCCGATAAATCCCCAGGGCCAGATAGGCTGCATCCCAGAGTGCTTAAGGAGGTAGCCCCAGAAATAGTGGATGCATTAGTGATAATTTTTCAAAACTCTTTGGATTCTGGAGTAGTTCCTGAGGATTGGAGGGTATCTAATGTAACCCCACTTTTCAAAAAGGGAGGGAGAGAGAAAACAGGGAATTACAGACCAGTTAGTCTAACATCGGTAGTGGGGAAAATGCTAGAGTCAGTTATTAAAGATGGGGTAGCAGCACATTTGGAAAGTGGTGAAATTGGCTCGGCTTGTACTCACTGGAATTTAGAAGATTGAGGGGGGATGTTATAGAAACTTACAAAATTCTTAAGGGGTTGAACAGGCTAGATGCAGGAAGATTGTTCCCGATGTTGGGGAAGTCCAGAACAAGGGGTCACAGTTTAAGGATAAGGACCGAGATGAGAAAGTTTTTTTTCACACAGAGTGGTGAATCTGTGGAATTCTCTGCCACAGAAGGTAGTTGAGGCCAGTTCATTGGCTATATTTAAGAGGGAGTTAGATGTGGCCCTTGTGGCTAAAGGGATCAGGGGGTATGGAGAGAAGGCAGGTAAGGGATACTGAGTTGAATGATCAGCAGTGATCATATTGAATGGCGGTGCAGGCTCGAAGGGCCGAATGGCCTACTCCTGCACCTATTTTCTATGTTTCTATGTCTCAAAAGGCTCATCCACAGACACTTCAGTCACTTGCCCTTCCCAATTTCCAAAGAGTAGGCTAAACTTTGCCCTCTCCTTCGTAGGGCCTTCATAAAGAATGGATCGACTGGCTTTATATTCACTAGAATTTATAAGGACGAGAGGGGATCTTATAGAAACATACAAAATTCTTAAGGGATTGGACAGGCTAGATGCAGGAAAAATGTTCCCGATGTTGGGGTGCCCAGTACCAGGGGGTCACAGTTTATAAGGGGTAGGCCATTTAGGACTGAGATGAGGGAAAACGTCTTCACCCAGAGAGTTGTGAATCTGTGGAATTCTCTGCCACCGAAGGCAGTGTAGGCCAATTCACTGGATGTTTTCAAGAGAGAGTTATATTTAGCTCTTCGGCTAACTGAATCAAAGGATATGGGGAGAAAGCAGGAACGAGGTACTGATTTTGGATGATCAGCCATGATCATATTGAATGGCAGTGCAAGCTCGAAGGGACGAATGGCCTAATCCTGCTCCTATTTTCTGTTTCTATTTTTGTATGACCGACTTAACCATTGCTGCTGCCATCCGCTGACTAGTCATTCCTCACCCCTCCTTCCCCTCCCTCAACACTATCTCTATGGGTTTACCTGTTGTTGAGAGGAACGGCCACATTGGATATCCTGCATTCTCGATATTCCCTTTTCCGATGGTAACCCATCTATATTTGTGGCCACCTGTGTCCCTGACCTACATCATGAACAAGGAGCATACCACTGTCCTAGCCACCATCTCTACTGCACTCCAAAGGAACAAAAACACAAAGTGTGCATTATTCAGCTGTCCACTTCCTTGCCTTATCCTCTGGAGCATAAACCTTACCCTCTACACTCACAAAGAACTTCACCCCAAACATGACCGACCCCCCGACATGTCCGCCCCCCCCGACATGGCCTCGCCTCCACTCCCCTCCCCCGACATGGCCGCCCTGCCCACCCTCCGGACATGGCCACCCCCAACACGCTGCTCCACTGTTTGCCTTTCTTCTTATGTCCCCACGAGGAGCAGCCACTCCTGGATGCTAACTGCTTTCAGCTGTTCCAAGTGAAACTGAACTTGGTTAATGCCCAACAAGCCATTCCTTGTTTAATGCCAAACAAACTAGCTGAAGAAGCATTGTTGAGTTGCTGCCATGCATTTAATCTATAACACATGTTGCAGTCACAGTCCTCCTGAGTGTTGCAGGACTGCACTCATTGGGCACTTTAATCCCCCTCACACCTAATGCGGTGATGCACTGCAAATCATTAATGGCTGATTTCTGCTGCCACTATCAGGAAGGACCCAGATGCAACACATGCACCTTGCACACACAAGGAACTTCAGATGCTGGCTTACAAAAAAAGACACAAAGTGCTGGAGCAACTCAACGGGTCAGTCAGCATCGCTGGAAAACGTGCGTAGGTAACATTTTAGGTTGGTACCCTTCTTCAGTCTGATGATTGTAATTCTCACAAGAGGATAGTGTATCACTGCTTACAGCAGTTGGCATATTGCGGGTGGAACCACCTTTGAGAAACTTCTACATATCTACATATTTCGTCTTGGTTTGTGGATCACTGCCTCTGTGTTCTCCTAATGACAGTCCTTGCCTCCTGCAGCTTCTTCTAGTACATTGTCCTCTCCTTCTGACCCTCTCCTCCTGCTCTCTGTCATGTTATGAGTCAGCAGGACTGCTACCCAAGCACTTATTTCTTAAACAGAAGGGAAACCCTTTCACCTCAACAGCAACAGTGTAAGTGTAGGGAAGAACTGCTGATGCTGGTTTAAATCGAAGGTAGACACAAAATGCTGGAGTAGCTCAGCGGATCAGGCAGCATCTCTAGAGAGAAGGAATGGGTGATGTTTCGGGTCGAATCTGAAGAATGGTCTCAACCTGAAACGTCACCAATTCCTTCCATCCAGAGATGCTTCCTGACCCATTGAGTTACTCCAGCATTTTGTGTCTAACAACAGTGTAAGGCTGCACATGATGCTCTCAACTTCAAAGCTCAAAAAGCCACAGTCCCCAGCAACCGTCAACTAACCAATAATCAAATGATGTGCAAATGATTTAAGTGCTGCTGGAGTGGATAATTCCTACTGCTAAATAAATGCCTGTTCTCCCAGGCACGGTTTAACAACATGTGCCATTAGCTGGGTAAGTATTAATCAGTGTTGCAGAAAAACTGGTTGCCTTCTCTGCATATTCTATGCATGCACGAGCATGAACATGTGTGCACTCTCACTCCAAGCTGAGTAGCACAAATTACATTGACAATGTGCAGTGTCAGTGTCAGCTATGGTGAAACTTGGAAGCTTACAAGCAGGTGTAGCACCACGATCCCATCCAAACATTTCCAAACTCCGGTACCTAGAGATCTGCTCCCCCCTCAACTTTCCGATCCATGACCCTCAATTAGGATTGGTGGCAACACATCCTCCACAATAACTCTCAACACTAATGCCCCGCAAGAATGTGTTCTCAGTCCCCTACTATACTCCCTTTACACTCAAGACTGTATGGCAGTTTGCAGACAACACCACTGTGGTGGGCCAAATCATGAACAATGACGAAAGGGAAAAAAGGAAGGAGATAGAGAACTTAATGACAAGGTGTCAGGAATATAACCTCGTCCTCAATCTCAGCAAGATGAAGGAGCTAGTTATCGACTTCAGGAAACATATTGGAGTACATGACCCAATCAGCGTCAATGAGGCGGAAATGGAAATGGTTGAGAGCTTTAAGTTCCCTTGCACTTACATTACCAATGATCTGTCATGGACCAACCATATTAATGCAACAACCAAAAAGGTACACCAATGCCTCTACTTTCTGTGGAGTCCTGTCATTCTGACAGTCCTCAGCCTCCACAGGAGTTATATGTGCTTAGTGTAATCAAAATGGCAAGGCAGAGAGAGGAATGATTAACCAAGCACTTGGGATTTGGGGCTTTATAAAAGGAAGGATGAAGTACAAGAGGAACTCAGGGATGATGATTCTTTATAAAATTTTGGTTTAGGTTTATTATTAACCATTTTCCAAAGTACAATGAGAAGTTTTATTTGCATGTTCTGCAAATCGATTAGATATACTACACATGGAGCAAGGAAACAGGCACTTTGCCACAATTCATCCATGCTGACCAAGTTACCTGCCTGAACCAACATTTGGCCCACATTCCTCTAAACCTTTTCTATCCATTCAGGCACCTGTCCAAGCATGTAGAGTATGTGTATGTGACTAGGTGTAAATATAAATGAATGCTTAATGTAAGTAGTGAGGATTGAATACATTTGCTTGCCGTGTTCTAACATATCTCGGTATCTCTGTGTTTCTCTGCGTACTCTGCTGCATTGGGTATTGAGTTAAGTATGTGCGTGCGAAGCATATTGGCAACCTCCTCTGAGCTTGCCAACATGTTACACTCTTCATCATCCTATTTATCAAACACCAGAATGACCAAGGTGTGTGTTCAAACAATTGTTTCTTCAGTTATTATCTCATTATCCTGAGTTTTCAAAGTTTTATATAAAACGTTGTAAGGCACAGTTTCTCCAGCTTACTGGTGTTAGAGTACATATCAGGATCAGTTGGAGTTGCCAACAGATGAAATGGCTTGAATGTCTCTCATAATTTTATATTAATACTAGACCAAGTGGACCCGTTGGCCCCAAACCTCTCCTGCATTGTTGCAGCTCCCTCTCTCCCCCCCCCCTCTCCCCCCCTATCCCTCCCTCTCCCCCCTCTGTTCCCCTCCCCCCCAATCCATCCCCCTCAACCTCCCTTATCCTCCCCCTCCTTCCCTCCATCCCCCTCCCTCCCTATGAGATAGATTTAAACTTTAAAATGTGAATAACTTTAAAAACATAATACCGATTTCAATAAAACTTCTTCCATTAGCACCCAAGGGACGACAGTAAGTAAGGTGGGCCTAACATTATTGTGCTATCGTGTTCCGTTTTGGCTGTAGTTCAGGAACAAACAAACAACAAACAAACGAGAGTTTTAGTATATAGATATCAATTTTCTTTTTTTCTTAACATAGATCACGGCACGGTGGGGCAGCGTTAGAGTTGCTGCCTTGTGGTGCTTACAGTATCGGAGCCCCGAGTTCGATCCCGATTATGAGTGCTATCCGTACAGAGTTTGTACGTTCTCCCTGTAGCCGCATGGGTTTTCTCCGCGACTTTCAGTTCCCTCCGACATTCCAAAGACATACAGGCTTGCAAGTTAATTGGCTTGGTATAAATGTAAATTGTCCCTAGTATGTGTCAGTGCGGGCTCAGTGGGATGAAGGCCCTGTTTCTGCGCTGTATCTCTAAACTAAACTAAACTACGATGGAGTATATTTCACCCACTGCCTCTATGTTTTAATGCAACCCCAGTGCTTTGCATTCCCCACATATTTCCACCTGTAACCCATTCTCTTTACCTACAACTACCTGCACTCGGGCTTATTTACACCTGCCCATTAACCTATCAACCAACCTGCTACGATGTGGAGGAAACTGGAGAACCAAGGTGAAATCAATGCTGCTGGACTCTAGAAATGAACCTCATCTTCTTCCATACCTTCAATAAAATAAGTTATACATGGATCCCGAGAAGGAACTTTAGCCCTTCAGTTTCTGGGCTAAAATCTAGTCCTAGCGGAGGGCAGAGATGCTGCATTTGCAGTTTGTTTCCTCCTTTATGCCTTGGTGTTCCTATGACAACGTAGTACAAATTGCGCTTGTGACTCCAAGAAAATATAGGTGGACTCATGTTTTGAGACAATTCAGTTCATTTCATGTAATATCAAAAAAATGACTGAGAGCACTCAATGGAGCAAGAATCTGGGACCAAGCTACATCCTGACATTAGAAAAGAAGATAGACACAAAATGCTGGAGTAACTCAGCGGGACAGGTAGCATCTCTGGAGAGAAGGAATGGGTAGCGTTTTGAGTCGAGACCCTTCTTCAGACTGATGAAAGGTCTCGACCCAAAACATCACCCATTGCTTCTCTTCGGAGATGCTGCCTGACCCTCTGAGTTACTCTGGCATTTTGAGTCTACCTTCGATTTAAACCAGCATCTGCAGTTCTTTCCTACACATGAGAAAAGAAGACGTACTTCCAGACCCTAATGCACCCTACAATACAACATTTACAACATTGCCATCTATCCATCAACATGGGAAATTGTCCAAGTATATCCAGGCCACAAAAAGCAGGACAAATACATCCTAGCTAATTACTGCCCAAACAATTCAACTCCCAATAATTAGCAAACTGATGGCAAGCATCAGTAACAATGTTTAATGGTATTTACTGATGATAACCTGCTCACTAATGACCAGGATTGATTTGGCCAGAACATTTCTGCACCAGGTATGATCAAAATCTTCATCCAGAGAATTGAATTCGAGAGGTGAGGTGAGGACAACTACCTTTGATATCAAGGCGGGTAGCATTTGATTGGATGTGACATCGAGGACAACTGGTAAAACTAATTCAATGGGCACCAAGGTGGAAACACTTTATACGATTTGGTATTGGTTTATTGATTTAATTGCTTTAATTCTTCATCCCACTCTCACTTTTACCTTTTAATCTGTGGCTCCTGCATTATTACAACAAGCCCAACAAAAGCATGATCAAATCTCGAGGCAGAAGATTAAAAAGCAGGACTCTGAGCATAGCAATCTCTGGAATACACCCAGTGTCACGTGCTGGGGAGAGTAGAAATAGGAAAATAGGGCAAACAAAAGCATGGCTCAGGAGTTGGTGCAGAGATTCAGATTTTTAGACCTTTGGTATCTATTTGAGGTGAAAGTTGACATGTACAAAAGGGACGGGTGCATCTGAACTGGAGGGGGACCAGTATCCAAGCCGGGAGGTTTGCTACTGCTACTCGGGAAGATTTAAACTAGAGAGGGCGGGGGTGTCGGAACCAGAGTAGTTGATCAGAAATTGTAAGGAGCGAAGGGAAGGTAGAGGTCAGGACCAGTAAGTCTCAAAGGAAGGGCTGGAAAGGAGAGGTGAAGGAATATTGTGATGCTGATGAACTGAAGTGTTTTTATTTCAATGCGAGGAGTATTATGGAGAAAGCAGATGAACATGGATCATGGATTGATGCTTGGGACTCTGATGTTATGGCCATTGTGGAAGCATGGTTGTGGGAGGAACATGACTGGATCTGCTGATTCTGCATTTTTGTGTAATTTTGAAATAATGACAAGTTACAGAGTGATGAAATTCTAGGCGTGAATTGTTTCAGGCAAATCAGGTTCAATAGTTTAACCTTGTCACTTTCCTGGAATCAGGCCAATGTCGGTTAAATAAAACCTTCCACACACAATAAGGTAAACGCCCACTCCACAGACATCTGACATCTCATACCTGACAAAATATCTGCTGACTCTCCTTGCATATAACATCAATTTAGGTGCAAACCCACCCTGTGCAATTATAGGCGCCAATCAGGTTAAACAGACAGAAAACACATGGGTGCAGATGCTGGAATATGGACCAGCAAACAATCTGCTGAAGAGACTCAGTGCATTGAGCTTCAGGACAGTGGCAGGGTTTTGACCTGAAACATTGACCATTCCTCCCCACACACTCAGATGGTATTTAACCCACTACGTTTCTCCAGCAGATGGTAGAAACAAGGAACTGCAGAATGCTGGTTTACACAAAGGGATACAAAATGGTGGAGTAACACCACCAGTCAGACAACATCTCTGGAGAACATGGATCGGTGATGTTTTGGATCAGATTGTTTGCTGTTAAGTAGATAGGGAGGTCACTCCCTCATGGACAGGTGATGTTTTGGATCAGATTGTTTGCTGTTAAGTAGACAGGGAGGTTCCTCAGCAAGACTCAGTTCAAATATTCTAGTATTTTTGTAATACAAGCAGAGCACACACAATTTTGTCCCCAACCTTATCCAAAATTTCTCATGTAAACAAACTTCTAACAGGCCTGGAAAAGATTGTTCATATTTACAGTAATGTTAGGTAAGCTCACTTCAAAATCATTTCATCCAAAGTGTGTATTGTGTGCTGTTCTGCCCTGTTCATTACACTATGGATGTGGAGGCTTTGGATAGGTGTGGAAGAGGTTTACCAGGATGCTGCCTTGATTAGTGGATATTAGCCATAAGGAGAGGGTTGGATGAACTTTGACTGATTTGTCTGGAGCATTGAAGGAAACATACAAGATAATTAAAGGATTGGACACGCTAGAGGCAGGAAAAATGTTCCCGATGTTGGGGGAGTCCAGAACCAGGGGCCACAGTTTAAGAATAAGGGGTAGGCCATTTAGAACGGAGATAAGGAAAAACTTTTTCACTCAGAGAGTTGTAAATCTGTGGAATTCTCTGCCTCAGAAGGCAGTGGAGGCCAATTCTCTGGATGCTTTCAAGAGAGAGCTGGATAGAGCTCTTAAAAATAGGGGGTATAGGAAGAGGGCAGGAACGGGGTACTGATTGTGAATGATCAGCCATGATCACATTGAATGGCCGTGCTGGCTCGAAGGGCCGAACGGCCTACTCCTGCACCTATTGTCTATTGAGGTTGAGGGGAGAGCTGATGGAAGTTCATGACAATATGAAATTATGAAAAACATAGATATGGTAGACAGTCAGAACATTTTTCCAATGGTGAAAATGTTATATACTAGAGGACATAGTTTAAGGTCAGAGAAAGAATGTTTCAAGGAGATGTGCTGGACAAGTTTTTTTTAACACAGAGTGGTAGATACACACCAATGCCACAACTTCTTTAGAAGGCTTAGGAAGTTTGGCATGTCTCCTACAATTATCACCAACCTCTACGGATGCACCATAGAAAGAACAAAAACACAAAGCGTGCATTATTCAGCTGTCCACTTCCTTGCCTTATCCTCTGGAGCATAAATCTTACCCTCTACCCTCCACAAAGAACTTCACCCCAAACATGACCGACCCCCAACTTGGCCACCCCCCAACATGGCCGCCCCCCCCCGACATGTCCACCCTCCCGACATGGCCTGGCCTCCCCTCCCCCGACATGGCCACCCCCAACACGCTGCTCCACTGTTTGCCTTTCTTCTCATGTCCCCACGAGGAGCAGCCACTCCTGGATGCTAACTGCTTTCAGCTGTTCCAAGTGAAACTGAACTTGGTTAATGCCCAACAAGCCATTCCTTGTTTAATGCCAAACAAACTAGCTGAAGAAGCATTGTTGAGTTGCTGCCATGCATTTAATCTATAACACATGTTGCAGTCACAGTCCTCCTGAGTGTTGCAGGACTGCACTCATTGGGCACTTTAATCCCCCTCACAACTAATGCGGTCATGCACTGCAAATCATTAATGACTGATTTCTGCTGCCACTATCAGGAAGGACCCAGATGCAACACATGCACCTTGCACACACAAGGAACTTCAGATGCTGGCTTACAAAAAAAGACACAAAGTGCTGGAGTAACTCAACGGGTCAGTCAGCATCTCTGGAAAACGTGCGTAGGTAACATTTAAGGTTGGTACCCTTCTTCAGTCTGATGATTGTAATTCTCACAAGAGGATAGTGTATCACTGCTTACAGCAGTTGGCATATTGCGGGTGGAACCACCTTTGAGAAACTTCTACATATCTACATATTACTCCTTGGTCTGGGGATCACTGCCTCTGTGTTCTCCTAATGACAGTCCTTGCCTCCTGCAGCTTCTTCTGGTACATTGTCCTCTCCTTCTGACCCTCTCCTCCTGCTCTCTGTCATGTTATGAGTCAGCAGGACTGCTACCCAAACACTTATTTCTTAAACAGAAGGGAAACCCTTTCACCTCAACAGCAACAGTGTAAGTGTAGGGAAGAACTGCAGGTGCTGGTTTAAATCGAAGGTAGACACAAAATGCTGGAGTAGCTCAGCTGATCAGGCAGCATCTCTAGCGAGAAGGAATGGGTGATGTTTCGGGGTCGAATCTGAAGAACGGTCTCAACCTGAAACGTCACCAATTCCTTCCATCCAGAGATGCTTCCTGACCCATTGAATTACTCCAGTATTTTGTGTCTAACAACAGTGTAAGGCTGCACATGATGCTCTCAACTTCAAAGCTCAAAAAGCCACAGTTCCCAGCAACCGTCAACTAACCAATCATCAAATGATGTGCAAATGATTTAAGTGCTGCAGGAGTGGATAATTCCTACTGCTAAATAAATGCCTGTTCTCCCAGGCACGGTTTAACAACATGTGCCATTAGCTGGGTAAGTATTAATCAGTGTTGCAGAAAAACTGGTTGCCTTCTCTGCATATTCTATGCATGCACGAGCATGAACATGTGTGCACTCTCACTCCAAGCTGAGTAGCACAAATTACATTGACAATGTGCAGTGTCAGCTATGGTGAAACCTGGAAGCTTACAAGCAGGTGTAGCACCACGATCCCATCCAAACATTTCCAAACTCCGGTACCTAGAGATCTGCTCCCCCCTCAACTTTCCGATCCATGACCCTCAATTAGGATTGGTGGCAACACATCCTCCACAATAACTCTCAACACTAATGCCCCGCAAGAATGTGTTCTCAGTCCCCTACTATACTCCCTTTACACTCAAGACTGTATGGCAGTTTGCAGACAACACCACTGTGGTGGGCCAAATCATGAACAATGACGAAAGGGAAAAAAGGAAGGAGATAGAGAACTTAATGACAAGGTGTCAGGAATATAACCTCGTCCTCAATCTCAGCAAGATGAAGGAGCTAGTTATCGACTTCAGGAAACATATTGGAGTACATGACCCAATCAGCGTCAATGAGGCGGAAATGGAAATGGTTGAGAGCTTTAAGTTCCCTTGCACTTACATTACCAATGATCTGTCATGGACCAACCATATTAATGCAACAACCAAAAAGGTACACCAATGCCTCTACTTTCTGTGGAGTCCTGTCATTCTGACAGTCCTCAGCCTCCACAGGAGTTATATGTGCTTAGTGTAATCAAAATGGCAAGGCAGAGAGAGGAATGATTAACCAAGCACTTGGGATTTGGGGCTTTATAAAAGGAAGGATGAAGTACAAGAGGAACTCAGGGATGATGATTCTTTATAAAATTTTGGTTTAGGTTTATTATTAACCATTTTCCAAAGTACAATAAGAAGTTTTATTTGCATGTTCTGCAAATCGATTAGATATACTACACATGGAGCAAGGAAACAGGCACTTTGCCACAATTCATCCATGCTGACCAAGTTACCTGCCTGAACCAACATTTGGCCCACATTCCTCTAAACCTTTTCTATCCATTCAGGCACCTGTCCAAGCATGTAGAGTATGTGTATGTGACTAGGTGTAAATATAAATGAATGCTTAATGTAAGTAGTGAGGATTGAATACATTTGCTTGCCGTGTTCTAACATATCTCGGTATCTCTGTGTTTCTCTGCGTACTCTGCTGCATTGGGTATTGAGTTAAGTATGTGCGTGCGAAGCATATTGGCAACCTCCTCTGAGCTTGCCAACATGTTACACTCTTCATCATCCTATTTATCAAACACCAGAATCACCAAGGTGTGTGTTCAAACAATTGTTTCTTCAGTTATTATCTCATTATCCTGAGTTTTCAAAGTTTTATATAAAACGTTGTAAGGCACAGTTTCTCCAGCTTACTGGTGTTAGAGTACATATCAGGATCAGTTGGAGTTGCCAACAGATGAAATGGCTTGAATGCCTCTCATAATTTTATATTAATACTAGACCAAGTGGACCCGTTGGCCCCAAACCTCTCCTGCATTGTTGCAGCTCCCTCTCTCCCCCCCCCCTCTCCCCCCCTATCCCTCCCTCTCCCCCCTCTGTTCCCCTCCCCCAATCCATCCCCCTCTACCTCCCTTATCCTCCCCCTCCTTCCCTCCATCCCCCTCCCTCCCTATGAGATAGATTTAAACTTTAAAATGTGAATAACTTTAAAAACATAATACCGATTTCAATAAAACTTCTTCCATTAGCACCCAAGGGACGACAGTAAGTAAGGTGGGCCTAACATTATTGTGCTATCATGTTCCGTTTTGGCTGTAGTTCAGGAACAAACAAACAAACAAACAAACGAGAGTTTTAGTATATAGATAGATAGATAGATATCAATTTTCTTTTTTTCTTAACATAGATCACGGCACGGTGGGGCAGCGGTAGAGTTGCTGCCTTGTGGTGCTTACAGTATCGGAGCCCCGAGTTCGATCCCGATTATGAGTGCTATCCGTACAGAGTTTGTACGTTCTCCCTGTAGCCGCATGGGTTTTCTCCGCGACTTTCAGTTCCCTCCGACATTCCAAAGACATACAGGCTTGCAAGTTAATTGGCTTGGTATAAATGTAAATTGTCCCTAGTATGTGTCAGTGCGGGCTCAGTGGGATGAAGGCCCTGTTTCTGCGCTGTATCTCTAAACTAAACTAAACTACGATGGAGTATATTTCACCCACTGCCTCTATGTTTTAATGCAACCCCAGTGCTTTGCATTCCCCACATATTTCCACCTGTAACCCATTCTCTTTACCTACAACTACCTGCACTCGGGCTTATTTACACCTGCCCATTAACCTATCAACCAACCTGCTACGATGTGGAGGAAACTGGAGAACCAAGGTGAAATCAATGCTGCTGGACTCTAGAAATGAACCTCATCTTCTTCCATACCTTCAATAAAATAAGTTATACATGGATCCCGAGAAGGAACTTTAGCCCTTCAGTTTCTGGGCTAAAATCTAGTCCTAGCGGAGGGCAGAGATGCTGCATTTGCAGTTTGTTTCCTCCTTTATGCCTTGGTGTTCCTATGATAACGTAGTACAAATTGCGCTTGTGACTCCAAGAAAATATAGGTGGACTCATGTTTTGAGACAATTCAGTTCATTTCATGTAATATCAAAAAAATGACTGAGAGCACTCAATGGAGCAAGAATCTGGGACCAAGCTACATCCTGACATTAGAAAAGAAGATAGACACAAAATGCTGGAGTAACTCAGCGGGACAGGCAGCATCTCTGGAGAGAAGGAATGTGTAGCGTTTTGAGTCGAGACCCTTCTTCAGACTGATGAAAGGTCTCGACCCAAAACATCACCCATTGCTTCTCTTCGGAGATGCTGCCTGACCCTCTGAGTTACTCTGGCATTTTGAGTCTACCTTCGATTTAAACCAGCATCTGCAGTTCTTTCCTACACATGAGAAAAGAAGACGTACTTCCAGACCCTAATGCACCCTACAATACAACATTTACAACATTGCCATCTATCCATCAACATGGGAAATTGTCCAAGTATATCCAGGCCACAAAAAGCAGGACAAATACATCCTAGCTAATTACTGCCCAAACAATTCAACTCCCAATAATTAGCAAACTGATGGCAAGCATCAGTAACAATGTTTAATGGTATTTACTGATGATAACCTGCTCACTAATGACCAGGATTGATTTGGCCAGAACATTTCTGCACCAGGTATGATCAAAATCTTCATCCAGAGAATTGAATTCGAGAGGTGAGGTGAGGACAACTACCTTTGATATCAAGGCGGGTAGCATTTGATTGGATGTGACATCGAGGACAACTGGTAAAACTAATTCAATGGGCACCAAGGTGGAAACACTTTATACGATTTGGTATTGGTTTATTGATTTAATTGCTTAAATTCTTCATCCCACTCTCACTTTTACCTTTTAATCTGTGGCTCCTGCATTATTACAACAAGCCCAACAAAAGCATGATCAAATCTCGAGGCAGAAGATTAAAAAGCAGGACTCTGAGCATAGCAATCTCTGGAATACACCCAGTGTCACGTGCTGGGGAGAGTAGAAATAGGAAAATAGGGCAAACAAAAGCATGGCTCAGGAGTTGGTGCAGAGATTCAGATTTTTAGACCTTTGGTATCTATTTGAGGTGAAAGTTGACATGTCGGGAAGATTTAAACTAGAGAGGGCGGGGGTGTCGGAACCAGAGTAGTTGATCAGAAATTGTAAGGAGCGAAGGGAAGGTAGAGGTCAGGACCAGTAAGTCTCAAAGGAAGGGCTGGAAGGGAGAGGTGAAGGAATATTGTGATGCTGATGAACTGAAGTGTTTTTATTTCAATGCGAGGAGTATTATGGAGAAAGCAGATGAACATGGATCATGGATTGATGCTTGGGACTCTGATGTTATGGCCATTGTGGAAGCATGGTTGTGGGAGGAACATGACTGGATCTGCTGATTCTGCATTTTTGTGTAATTTTGAAATAATGACAAGTTACAGAGTGATGAAATTCTAGGCGTGAATTGTTTCAGGCAAATCAGGTTCAATATTTTAACCTTGTCACTTTCCACACACAATAAGGTAAACGCCCACTCCACAGACATCTGACATCTCATACCTGACAAAATATCTGCTGACTCTCCTTGCATATAACATCAATTTAGGTGCAAACCCACCCTGTGCAATTATAGGCGCCAATCAGGTTAAACAGACAGAAAACACATGGGTGCAGATGCTGGAATATGGAACAACAAACAATCTGCTGAAGAGACTCAGTGCATTGAGCTTCAGGACAGTGGCAGGGTTTTGACCTGAAACATTGACCATTCCTCCCCACCACCCCCACACACTCAGATGGTATTCAACACACTACGTTTCTCCAGCAGATGGTAGAAACAAGGAACTGCAGATGCTGGTTTACACAAAGGGATACAAAATGGTGGAGTAACACCACCAGTCAGACAACATCTCTGGAGAACATGGATCGGTGATGTTTTGGATCAGATTGTTTGCTGTTAAGTAGATAGGGAGGTCACTCCCTCATGGATAGGTGATGTTTTGGATCATATTGTTTGCTGTTAAGTAGACAGGGAGGTTTCTCAGCAAGACTCAGTTCAAATATTCTAGTATTTTTGTAATACAAGCAGAGCACACACAATTTTGTCCCCAACCTTATCCAAAATTTCTCATGTAAACAAACTTCTGACAGGCCTAGAAAAGATTGTTCATATTTACAGTAATGTTAGGTAAGCTCACTTCAAAATCATTTCATCCAAAGTGTGTATTGTGTGCTGTTCTGCCCTGTTCATTACACTATGGATGTGGAGGCTTTGGATAGGTGTGGAAGAGGTTTTCCAGGATGCTGCCTTGATTCGTGGATATTAGCCATAAGGAGAAGTTGGATAAACTTTGATTGATTTGTCTGGAGCATTGAAGGAAACATACGATAATTAAAGGATTGGACACGTTAGAGGCAGGAAACATGTTCCCGATGTTGGGGGAGTCCAGAACCAGGGGCCACAGTTTAAGAATAAGGGGTAGGCCATTTAGAACGGAGATAAGGAAAAACTTTTTCACTCAGAGAGTTGTAAATCTGTGGAATTCTCTGCCTCAGAAGGCAATGGAGGCCAATTCTCTGGATGCTTTCAAGAGAGAGCTAGATAGAGCTCTTAAAGATAGGGGGTATGGGGAGAGGGCAGGAACGGGGTACTGATTGTGAATGATCAGCCATGGTCACATTGAATGGTGGTGCTGGCTCGAAGGGCCGAACGGCCTACTCCTGCACCTACTGTCTTTTGAGGTTGAGGGGAGAGCTGATGGAAGTTCATGACAATATGAAATTATGAAAAGCTTAGATATGATAGACAGTCAGAACATTTTTCCAATGGTGAAAATGTTATATACTAGAGGACATAGTTTAAGGTCAGAGAAAGAATGTTTCAAGGAGATGTGCTGGACAAGTTTTTTTTAACACAGAGTGGTGGATACACACCAATGCCTCAACTTCCTTAGAAGGCTTGTCTCCTACAATACTCACCAACCTCTATGGATGCACCATAGAAAGAATTTTATCATGAGGCATCACAGCTTGGTACGGGAACAGCTCCATCCAAGACCGCAAGAAATTGCAGCGAATTGTGGACGCAGTCCAGACCCTCAAACAAACCAACCTCCCTTCTATTGACTCCATTTATACCTCACGTTTCCTCGGCAAGGCCACCAGCATAATCAAGGACAAGTCGCGTGGAAGCTGCAGAATGACAAAGGTTAAGATACCTGTACAGCACAACAACCTTTAGGCATTCATTGATGCACATCAATGTTCCTGATCAGTATTCATTGACATACCTCAATGTGTAATCCTTGACACACATTACAACGTTCTTGATATTGAAAATTAAATAAAGGATTAAGTAGCATGTAGATTTACTTGTATTAATGTAATTGGATTTGTATATTTAAAAAATTGAGAATATATTAGAAACATAGAAAATAGATGCAGGAGGAGGCTATTTGGCCCTTCGAACCAGCACCACCATTCATTGTGATCATGGCTGATCATCCACAATCAGCAACTTGTGCCTGCCTTCTCCCCATATCCCTTGATTCCACTAGCCCCTAGAGCTCTATCTAACTCTCTTTTAAATTCATCCAGTGAATTGGTCTCCACTGCCTTCTGTAAGATTTGAGAAGTTTTCCCTCAATCTGCAAGCAACACCAAACCAAAGAGCTGCAGTTTGGACATTTTAAACGGGAGACTGGGGCTGATAGCGGAGAAAGGCTGCGGTCAGTTTACCAAGGGATGTCACAATCCGTGGGTCCTAAGATGGCCGCAGGACCTCGTGACAAAAGCAAAAACCTTACAGCCCAGTCTCTAGGTTTCTGCAAAGCCACGGCCAGAACAATGGATGGATATTGGCCATGCAGAAACCTGCGAAACCAGGTCGAAGTCCAGACACTGGGGCGCTGACATCAGCATACTTACAATGCCCCAAGCCGACCTACACAGTTAATCTCGTTAAGGGGGCACAATAGCCCATAGAAAACTACCTGGTAGGTAATGGGAAACCAGTTAAACCCATCACCTCGCAACGAAATACCAATTAACACCGTCTGGCCATCCCCGGTACCCCCGGACATAACGCAGGACAAAGGGAAAACTCAATACATATCTTTTAAACAAAGAGATCCCGAGATCTGGCGGGAGATAGGACGGGTCAGAATAGTATAACTGGCCACGACTTTTGGGTTTTAAACTCAAGAAGAAATACTGCAAGAAAACCTGCAAGGAACGCAAGCCAGGAGGAAGACGAAAAGACAGGCAAGAAAGTCACGCTCGCAGCAGGGACAGCAACGCTCACAACGACATTGCCACTTTAATTTCACTGCACATCGAGTATGTGTATGTGACAAATAAATTTGACTTGACTTGACTGGCCAGGAATGCAAGAAACGGACGGAAGAAACTCAGGGGACAAGAACGACCCTCACGGAAAGCAGCGGAGAAGCAGCACGAACAGCCAGTAACCCCAGTAATAGCCCCATGGTGAGCATGTACCCCGATCCTGCACATCCTGGACATAGTTTAGTGTAGAGGGGAGGGTGGTTTAATTAACGTGGGTGTATAAGTAAATATGTGTTGGCCAATTTTGCGATGTGTCGTACGTTCCCCATCTTACAGTCGTGTATATGTCTTGTAGAACTGTACGTTTTAGAATTCAGAGTCAAAAGTATTCATGTATATGTCTTGTAGAACTGTACGTTTTATGATTCATAGTCAAAAGTATTCAAGTATATGTCTTGTAGAACTGTACGTTTTATGATTCATAGTCAAAAGTACTCATGTATATGTCTTGTAGAACTGTGAGTTTTATGATTCATAGTCAAAAGTATTCATGTAATTCGGTATGTGTCTTATAGATATGTCTTATAGAACTGTGAAGAGCATTCATGTACAATAGTCCCAAGCGCTCAATAAAAGCATTTTCCATTTAAACCCTGGTCTTCAAATCTGGTCTGGTTGAGTTTTTCTGCACTATCAACGCTCCTGCATCTAAGTCCAGTGTCTAGAACCGTAGGGGGTGAGTGGGTCGAACCACTCACGGGGAACCAGTGTGCGCGGCCTGGTCAAGGGATCAGAGCAAGGCACGGGGACCTTAGGTCGGGCGAAAGCTCGGCGCAGAAAACCCCTTACAATTCGGTGGCAAAGAATTCCACAAATTCACAACTCTCTTGGTGAAAATGTTTCTTCTCACTTCAGTTTTCAATGGCCTCCCCTTTATTCTTAGACTGTGGCCCCTGGTTCTGGACTCCACCAACATTGGGAACATTTTTCCTGCATCTAACTTGTCCAGTCCTTTTATAATTTTATATATCTCTATGAGATCCCCTCTCATCTTTCGAAACTCCAGTGAATACAAGCCCAGTCTTTCCAATCTTTCCTCATATGACAGTCCCGCCATCCCAGGGATTAACCACGTAAACCTACGCTGCTCTACCTCAATAGTCTTTCTCAAATTAGGAGACCAAATCTGCACCCAATACTCCAGATGTGGTCTCACCAGGGCCCTATACAACTGCAGAAGAACCTCTTTGCTCCTCTATTCAAATCCTGTCGTTATGAAGGCCAACATGCCATTAGCTTTCTTCACTGCCTGCTGCACCTGCATGTTTATTTTCAGTGCCTGGTGTACAAGGACACCCAGGTCTCATTGCAGCTCCCCTTTATCTAATCTGATACCATCAAGATAATAATCTGCCTCCTTGTTTTTGCCGCCAAAGTGGATAACCTCACATTTATCTACATTACACTGCATCTGCCATGCATCTGCCCACTCACCTAACCTGTCCAAGTCAACCTGCAACCTCCTAACATCCTCTTCGCAGTTCACACTGCCACCCAGCTTTGTGTCATCTGCAAACTTGCTAATGTTACTTCAAATTCCATCATCCAAATCATTAATATATATTGTAAATAGTTGCGGCCCCAACACTGAGCCTTGCAGCACTCCACTTGCCACTGCCTGTCATTCTGAAAAGGACTCGTTTATTCCTACTCTTTGCTTCCTGTCTGCCAACCAATTCTCTATCCATGTCAATACCCTACCCCCAATACCATGTACTCTAATTTTGCTCACCAATCTCCCATGTGGGACCTTATCAAAGGCTTTCTGGTATCAACTGAGTACTATGTGTTCATACCTGTTGTGCTGCTGCAAGTAAGAATTCCATTGTTCCGTTTCAGGACATATGAGAATAAACCACTCTTGTCTCTTGATCCACGTCCCTCCATTCCGCATATATTTATGTGCCTAACTAAAAGCCTCTTAAATGCCACTATCATATCTGCCTCTACCACCACCCCTGGCAGCACATTCCAGACACCCATCATTCTCTGTGTGAAAAATCTCCTAATCTGACACCAATCAGATAATAATCTGCCTTCCTGTTCTTGCCACCAAAGTGGATAACTTCACATTTATCCACATTATACTGCATCTGCCATGCATCAGCCCACTCACCCAACCTATCCAAGTCACCCTGCAGCCTCATAGCATCCTCATCACAGCTCACACTGCCACCCAGCTTTGTGTCATCTGCAAACTTGGAGATGTCACATTTAATTCCTTTGTCTAAATCGTTAATATATATTGTAAATAACTGGGTTCCCAGCACCGAGCCTTGCGGCACCCCACTAGTCACTGCCTGCCATTCTGAAAAGGACCCGTTAATTCCCTCTCTTTGCTTCCTGTCTGCCAACCAGTTCTCTATCCATGTCAATACCCTACCCCCAATACCATGTACTCTAATTTTGCACACTAATCGCTTAAATGGGACCTTGTAAAAGGCTTTTTGAAAGTCCAGATACACAACATCCACTGGCTCTCCCTTATCCATTCTACTTGTCACATCCCCAAAAAATTCCAGAAGATTAGTCAAGCATGATTTCCCCTTCATAAATCCATGCTGACTTTGACCGATCCTGTCACTGCTTTCCAAATATGCTGCTATAACATCTTTAATAATCAACTCCAGCATCTTCCCCACTACCGATGTATGGCTAACTGGTCTATAATTCCTCATTTTCTCTCTCCCTTCATTCTTAAAAAATGGAGCTGCATTGGCTACCCGCCAGTCCACAGGAACTGATCCAGTCGAGAGAACATTGGAAAATGATCAGCAATGCATCCACAATTTCTAGGGCCACTAGAATGGGCTCTTCGGCCCACAATGTTAGTGCCAAACATGACGTGCATGATCCATAATCCACGGTAGCGCAGCGGTAGAGTTGCTGCTTTACAGCGAATGCAGCGCCGGAGACTCAGGTTCGATCCTGACTACGGGTGCTGCACTGTAAGGAGTTTGTACGTTCTCCCCGTGACATGCGTGGGTTTTCTCCGAGATCTTCGGTTTCCTCCCACACTCCAAAGACGTACAGGTATGTAGGTTAATTGGCTGGGTAAATGTAAAAATTGTCCCTAGTGGGTGTAGGATAGTGTTAATGTACGGGGATCGCTGGGCGGCACGGACTTGGAGGGCCGAAAAGGCCTGTTTCCGGCTGTATATATATGATATGATATGATATGATAATCCCTCCATTCCCTGCACATCTATGTGCCTATCTAAAAGCTGCTTAAATGCCACTGTCAAATCTGAGTCCACCATTACCCTTGGCAATGTGTTTCAGGCCCCCACCACTCTCTGTATAAAAACACACTCACCCTGCACATCCCCCATTACACTTGCCCCCTCTCACCTTATAGCTATGCCCCCTCTTGTTCGACATTTCCACCCTGGAAAAAAGGTTCTGACTGTCTACCCTATCAATGCCTCTCATAATTTTATGTACTTCTATCAAGTCTCCCCTCAACCTCCAACGTTCCAGAGAAAACAATACAAGTCTATCCAACCTCTCCCTGTAGCTGAAACCCGCTAATCATGGCAGCATTCTGGTTAACACCCTCTCCAAAGCCTCCATATCTTTCATGTAATAAAGCAACCGGATGCACTGCATGCAAAATTCCAAATGCGACCTAACCATAGTCCGATAGAGTTGCATCATGATTTCCTGACTCTTATATTTAATGCCCATAGCAATGATGGCAAGCATACCAAGTGCCTTCTTCACCACCCAATCTACTTGTGCTGGCATCTTTACTAGGCTATGAACTTGCTCCAAGTTCCCGCCACACATCAATGCTGTTAAGGGTCTTGCCATTCATTAACTGTATACTCTTTCCTACTTTCAACCTCCCAAAGTGCAACACTTCACAGTTGTGCGATTTGTTAAGTAAATATTTATTACCTGGGGGAGAGCTGTTTTACCACAATTATAATTGATGAGATAACACCCTGGAATGTTGCCTACAATTTTGTCTCCTGAACTAAAACTGCTAAGAAGGAAGTTCAGCAAAGCCAGTATTCCAAACTAGTTCTTGGAATAGCGGGTCTGTCATATGAGGGGAGATTAGGTCGGCTAGGTTTCTGATCCCTAGAGCGTAGAAAAACAAGAGATGGCATGAATATTTCTGTAACAACATGGTGGAAATAGTACCACAACAATGCTCATCATCTCCATTCTAATCTGCTATATAACATATAACAACTACAGCATGGAAACAGGCCTGTCCGGCCCTACCAGTCCACGCCGACCATTCTCCCTGACCTAGTCTCATCTACCTGCACTCAGACCATAACCCTCCAATCCCCTCCTATCCATATACCTATCCAATTTACTCTTAAATAATAAAATCGAGCCAGCCTCCACCACTTCCACCGGAAGCCCATTCCATACAGCCACAACCCTCTGAGTAAAGAAGTTCCCCCTCATGTTACCCCTAAACCTTTGTCCCTCAATTCTGAAGCTATGTCCCCTTGTTGGAATCTTCCCCACTCTCAAAGGGAAAAGCCTACCCACGTCAACTCTGTCCGTCCCTCTCAAAATTTTAAAAACCTCTATCAAGTCCCCCCTCAACCTTCTACGCTCCAAAGAATAAAGACCCAACCTGTTCAACCTCTCTCTGTAGCCTAAGTGCTGAAACCCAGGCAACATTCTAGTAAATCTCCTCTGTACCCTCTCCATTTTGTCGACATCCTTCCTATAATTTGGCGACCAGAACTGCACACCATACTCCAGATTTGGCCTCACCAATGCCCTGTACAATTTCAACATTACATCCCAACTTCTATACTCGATGCTCTGATTTATAAAGGCAAGCATACCAAACGCCTTCTTCACCACCCTATCCACATGAGATTCCACCTTCAGGGAACAATGCACAGTTATTCCCAGATCCCTCTGTTCCACTGCATTCCTCAATTCCCTACCATTTACCCTGTACGTCCTATTTTGATTTGTCCTACCAAAATTCAGCACCTCACACTTATCAGCATTAAACTCCATCTGCCATCTTTCAGCCCACCCTTCCAAAAGGCCCAAGTCTCTCTGTAGACTTTGAAAATCTACCTCACTATCAACTACTCCACCTATCTTAGTATCATCTGCATATTTACTAATCCAATTTGCCACACCATCATCCAGATCATTAATGTAAATGACAAACAACAGTGGACCCAACACAGATCCTTGGGGCACTCCACTAGACACTGGCCTCCAACCTGACATACAATTGTCAACCGTTACCCTCTGGTATCTCCCATTCAGCCATTGTTGAATCCATCTTGCAACCTCACTATTAATACCCAACGATTTAACCTTCTTAATCAACCTTCCATGTGGAACCTTGTCAAATGCCTTACTGAAGTCCATATAGACAACATCCACAGCCTTGCCCTTATCAATTTCCCTGGTAACCTCTTCAAAAAATTCAAGAAGATTAGTCAAACATGACCTTCCAGGCACAAATCCATGTTGACTGTTTCTAATCAGGCCTTGATTATCCAAATAATTATATATATTGTCCCTAAGTATCTTTTCCATTAATTTTCCCACCACAGACGTCAAACTAATAGGTCTATAATTGCTAGGTTTACTTTTAGAACCTTTTTTAAACAAAGGCACAACATGCGCAATGCGCCAATCTTCCGGCACCATCCCCGTTTCTAATGACGTTTGAAATATTTCCGTCATAGCCCCTGCTATTTCTGCACTAACTTCCCTCAATGTCCTAGGGAATATCCTATCAGGACCTGGAGACTTATCCACTTTTATATTCTTCAAAAGTGTCCGTACCTCCTCTTCTTTAATCCTCCTAATTTCCAACACTACTCTACTTGTTTCGCTTACCTCACATAATTCAATATCCTTCTCCTCGGTAAATACCGAAGAAAAGAAATTGTTTAATATCTCCCCCATTTCTTCCGGCTCAGCTGTCCACTCTGACTCTCTAATGGACCAATTTTATCCCTCACTATCCTTTTGCTATTGACATATCTGTAGAACCCCTTGGGGTTTACTTTTACATTACTTGCCAAAGCAGCCTCATATCTTTTTTTCGCTTTTCTAATTTCCTTTTTAAGATTCCTTTTACATTCTTTATATTCCTCAAGAACCTCATTTACTCCCTGCCGCTTATATTTATTGTATATCTCCCTCTTTTTCCGAACCAAGTGTCCAATTTCCCTGGAAAACCATGGCTCTTTCAAATTATTATTCTTTCCTTTCCACCGAACAGGGACATAAAGACTCTGTACTCTCAAAATTTCACCTTTAAATATCCTCCATTTCTCTATTATATCCTTTTCATAAAACAACAATTTCCATTTCACTCCTTTTAAATCCTTTCTCATCTCCTCAAAATTAGCCTTTCTCCAATCCAAAATCTCAACCCTTGGTCCAGATTTGACCTTCTCCATAATGATATTGAAACTAATGGCATTATGATCACTAGACCCAAAGTGCTCCTCAACACATACCTCCGTCACCTGACCCATCTCATTTCCTAACAGGAGGTCCAACACTGCCCCTTCTCTGGTAGGCACCTCTACGTATTGCTGCAAAAAACTATCCTGCACATATTTTACAAACTCCAAACCATCTAGCCCTTTAACAGAATGTGATTCCCAGTCTATATACGGAAAATTGAAATCACCCACAATCACCACTCTGTGCTTACTACTAATATCTGCTATCTCCTTACATATTTGCTCTTCCAATTCTCGTTCCCTATTTGGCGGTCTATAATACACCCCTATAAGTGTTGCTAAACCTTTCTCATTTCTGAGTTCCACCCAAACAGCCTCCTTAATCGAGCCTTCTAGTCTGTCCTGCCAAAGCACTGCTGTGATATCCTCCCTGACAAGCAATGCAACACCCCCACTTCTTGCCCCTCCGATTCTATCACATCTGAAACAATGAAATCCTGGAATATTTAATTGCCAATCGCAACCCTCCTGCAACCATGTTTCACTGATCGCCACAACATCATACTTCCAGATGTCAATCCAGGCTCTAAGCTCATCCACCTTTCTTACAATGCTCCTAGCATTAAAATATACACATTTAAGGGACCCATCATTTCTTATTCTCAGTTTATTTCTTTTCCCTTCTTTCTCTCCTACATATTGGGTCTGAGTGTTTCCCTTTTCTGCCTCCTGCCTCACACACTGCCTATTAGCTATCTGTGTTTGAGTCCCTCCCCCCAACCGTACTAGTTTAAAGTCTCCGCAGTTATTTTAGCAAATCTCCCCGCCAGGATATTGGTTCCCCTCGGGTTCAGATGCAACCCGTCCTTTTTGTACAGGTCATACTTCCCCCAGAAGAGGTCCCAATGATCCAGAAACTTGAAACCCTGCTCCCTGCTATGGTAAAATGGAGGTTTTCATTTCTACATTAAATGGGAAACACCCATATTTAATCATGATTTTGTTTACATTGTGCCCCAGGTGAACACCGGCAAAATGTTGTAAACAAGTCTCAAAGAATTTGCATCTTTTGTGATAGAGGCCAAATGAAATTATTAAAATTATCGTCCAAAAATAGAAAGAATTTAAGCCACTATTACCTTGACACACCCAGATCATTTCTAGAACATGAGAAACTCGTTGTGCCTTCCCCTATCTTCAATGGAATCTTCTTGTGTGTTTTATATCTGTAGAAATCTTTCTTTTCCAAGCAGGTATCCAATTCAGTTTTTAAAGTCACCAATAAATCTGACCGCAATTCTCTTTTTTTTACAGATCATAACAATTTGCTACATGGGTGAGCTTTTCTCCATCACCATCTGGTACTTACCTCAAGTCTCTGTCTTCTGATTATCTGTCTCCCTTGCAGAGCAAAGATTTTTTCCTGCCTACTCTGTTAGTCAGTCACTATTTGGTCTTCCCACTCTAGTCAGCCTGTTTGAGATCAGTGAAGGTAGCATGGTATTACTGGTGAGTGTATTAAATTTACAAAGAATACTGCCAAAGATATAGGACTGAAACATGCCCTTCTTCAGTCTGAAGAAGGGTCTCGACCCGTAACGTCACTCATTCCTTCTCTCCAGAGATGCTGCCTGACCCATTGAGTTACTCCCAGCATTTTGTGTCTACCTTTGACCCACCATGACAATCAACCACCTGCACAAATCCCTTTTATTCTCTGCACATTCCTATCAGATCCCCCCCCCGCCCAGATTCTACCCTCACCCACACACTAAACCAATTTACAATGACCAATTAACCCACTGATCCGCAAGACTTTTGGATGTGGTAGGAAAACAAACACCCTGGAGAAACCTATACAGTCACAGGGAGAACGTGCAAGGTTCAAACAGACAGTACTGGAGATTGGATTAAACCTGTGCCTCTAGCAATGTGAAGCAGTGGCTCTACCCCCCCTGCTACCCATCCTTACATTTGGCGGTGAATGAGAATCGGTGAACGGCGACGGCGAACGGCGGATCCTACCGATGCGTGCACCCATTTGCGAGCGGGGAGTGTCGCCCGGGTCATGGCCCGTGCGTTCAGTGCTGTTTGTTGGTGAGATGCTGGCAATGACGAAGTGCGGAGAGGCAACGCTGATCGGTGGCGGGCGACAGCCATGTTGTTAGACCGTCTGCCGCCTCCTCTGGCGCCGCGCTGCACCACGGGAGGAATGTCAGGCGCGAGGCATGCTGGGACGGACAGCGGTCCACCAGATGGTCCTCGGGGGGGGGGGGGAGTGCATCTGTTAACGCTCTCATTGGTTAAAATCAGCCTCCCCCCTTCCTCATTGGCCAGCACTCATGTGGGTCCCATTGTGACATCACACGCTGAACATGGTAAGAAATCAGTTTAAAAGACAATTTTTAAACTTTAAAATCTCTCTCACTTTAAAAATATAACACCAATTTGAATGAAAGTTGTTTTAAAAGACTCGTTGGGTCCAAACCTCTCCTGCATTGGCGCAGCACCCCTTCTTCCCCTTCACCCCTCCCCCTTCGCCCCTCCCTCCCCTCCCCCTCACCCCTCACCCCTCCCTACCCTCCCCCCCTCCCCCTCACCCCTCACCCTCCCCTCCACCCCTTCCCTCCCCTCCACCCCTTCACCCCTCCCCCTTCACCCCTCCCTTCCCCTCTCCCCCCATCCACTCCCCCATCCCCTTCACCCCTTCCCCCTCCCTCCCCTCCCCTTCCCTCCCCCTCCCCCCATCCCCCCTTCCTCCCCCTCCCCCCATCCCCCCTCCCTCCACTCCCATCCCCTTCACTCCTCCCCCATCCCCACCATCCCCCCTCACTCCCTCCCCTCTCCCCGTTCTCCCTACCACCCTTCCTACCCTCCCCCCCCACCCCCCGCCCCTCGGCCCAACGGTGGAGCCGTTGCCGGGCGGGGAGAGCCCCGGGAAGTGTCTCTTGCAGCTTGGATGCAATCTGTGGCGGGGAACACTGGTGATGGCATGGACCCATTGCCAGGCGGGGAGTGCCATCGGGGCCTTGGGTGGGCAAGAGGGAAAAGGCACTGACCTCGGCCCCATTTCTCCAGCTGCGATTGGTGGGGAGCGGATGGTCGGCCATCTTGTTGGACTACCGCCGCCTCTGCAGCGCGCTGAACAATGGGAGGAAGGTCAGGTGCGGGGCACGCCGAGACGGGTGCCAGTCCTCCTGCTGGTCCTCCCGGGCGGTGGGGGGGGGCACATTTATTAATGTTTATTAGGTAAAAAAAATATTTTAAGTAACAAAAGTGGGTTTATTCACACTACAGGGGAATGGTGCGTAGCGTGAGCCTAAAATTGTTGCGCTGTCCTTTACCGTGTTAGCTGTGTAGAGGGATGGTACACACATAAACATATACACACAAACAAACCGAGAGTTTTAGAGACAGACAGACGGACGAACGGACGGACGGATGGATGTCCAGCATCTGCATGTTTGGAGCACCATGTCCTCCAGGTTCCCTTCACAGTCATGCACCATCCTGATCAATAGTCAATCAATAGTCGTTTATTTGTCACATACACATAAATGTGTAGTGAAATGAAACATTACCCGCAGTTGAAACAATAAGACCAATAAGAATAATCAATAAAAATGCAATAACACATACAATCATACACTAACACCAAACAAAAGAAACATCCATCACAGTGAGTCTCCTCCAGTCCCTCCTCACTGTGATGGAAGGCCACAATGTCTTTTCTCTTCCCTGCCGTCTTCTCCCGCGGTCAGGCTGTTGAATTTGCCACGTCGGGGCGGTCGGGGCTCCCGACATTGAAGCCCCCGCTGGACGGTGAAAGGTCCGCGGCCTATTCCAGGCCGCGGCGGGCCGACCCAAGCCCCACGATTCAGGGCGGGCGAACACGCTGCCTCTGCCGCTGCTGGAGCTCCCGATGTCGGCCCCCATCCAGGGGCCTGCGGGCTTCCGACGTCCACGCGGCCCGCGCCGGAGCCTCCGGAGACGAGTCGCAGCCGCTCCCGCAGCATCCGAAGGCAGCCAGCGCCGCAGGTGGTGAGTCCGGGCCGCGGGCTCTGCGAACCAGAGCCCCAGGTGGTCCCAGGTGCGTGGCCGCTGGTAGGCCGCAGCGGGAACGGAGACACGACACAGAAACAAAGGTTGCGTCTCCATTCGGGAGAGAGAATTTTTACAGTTCCCGTTCCCTCCCACCCCCCCCAACATAACATACAAACACTACACCATATTAAAACTACAATTCATACAAAAACAACAAAAAACACAAAAGACAGACGGACTGCAGGCAAGCCGCAGCTGCGACGGCAGCGCTGGCTCCTGATGGAAATACATCATTGATCCTTCAGCATTGCTGGCACCATATTCTGCAACTTGCTACGCACAAAGTACTGTCAAAGCACTTTCAGAAAAAAGACTGCAGAGCTTCAAAAAATTGGCTCACTATCATCTTATCACATGCAATTAGGAATGGGCAACAAATGCTAGTCTTGCCAACCACAGCCAGATCCTGAAACTAAATACTATAAAGCATGATGAGACCACATCACCCACTTATGCATTAGAATGATATTGGGCACAAAAGCATGAAGCTGAACCGAAAGAGGATATTCAGCCCATTGCGTGTTTGCCAGATTGCATGAACTACTAAACATGCAGCATGATCTTATTAAATTATATCAGCTGATGATTACTTAATTCGACCATCAGGGAAAATTAAATAGCATAATTATTTATTTCAAAAGAAAATAGTTCTCTCCAACACCTTAAGTAATAATCCAGTAGTGCTTGCAAATGAAAACATATTTTGTTACCAAGTTCTAATTTCAATTATCAAATGACCTGGCATAATTTTATCTACTTTCACAATCTTTTCTAACTTCCACTTTACAAAATGTGACATTGCAAAGTACAAAACAATAAGCATTAATTAAACTGAGGAGGTAGGGGTGGAACAAAAGAATTACCAAAGGCAAAATATGAAATGCCTGATCATTTGAATTCATGCTTTCACCACTCTCGTGGCATTCAGAGATAATGTAGGTACACATTGAAGGTGACCATTCCTCAGACTTTTAGGGAAACAGCATTGAAACAGGCCTTTGGCCCACCGAGTCCGCACCAACCAGCTATCACTCCATACACTAACACTATCCTAAACACAAGGGACAATGTACAATTTACAATTTTTACCAAAGCCAATTAACCTACAAACCCTTACCTCTTTGGAGTGTGGGAGGAAACCGGAGCACCCGGAGAAAACCCACACGGTCACATGAGAATGTACAAACTCCATACAGACAGCACCCGTGGTCAGGATCGAACCCGGGTCTCTGGCGCTTTAAGGCAGCAACTCTACCGCTGCGCCACTCCAATTATGAAAGCTTTCTGTGTGCTGATGTGCAGGAGGGATCCTGATTTGAGTGCCCTGGGTCAGTTTGTTTGAATTCCCATAGGTGCTATGATTAGCATGAATACTGTGTAAACTGATGTAATTGGTCTTAGCGAATACTACACCAGTCATGTGGCATAGGTATGCAGTGAGTTAACAGATTGGCACTCATTAGGAAGGTAGGCAGAGGTGGAGAAGTGCTTGGTTTATTGATCGACTCTCAGATTAGCACACATCTTGAACTGTAATTATATCATTCAACCAACAGCTAGTACAAATATGCATAGCTTTAAATAATTTGGCTCAGTAATGGTCTTCTTGCTGCTGAAACATGAGGTTATACAGTACATCCAATATCCACTTGTGCAAATAATCTAAGCTGCCAATTCCGTGCCGAACTAATGGAGTGCCATGGTGTCAAAAACCACTATCTTTTGACCTAGTTGTTGAACCATGCATCCCATCTGCTCATAATGTGTGCGCCATTCTAAAAACTGCAGGAAAACCTTTCTGGCATCCTAACCAACATTTTCTAACATTTAATCGATATGCAAAAAACGGAATATCTCAGCTCCCAAAGTCGATCCCCAGCAAGAGGCCACCAGCTCCTCGATGTTAGGCCGCAGCATGGACGGAGATACGATATGGAAGAAAAAAATCGCATATCCGTCGTTGAAAGAGATTTTTTAAAGTTTCCTCCAAACCCACCCTCCCCACCCCCCAAAGCTAAAGGTACACTAAAACATAAATTTAACAACATACTAAAAACAACAAAGAAAGAAAAGGACGAGACAGGCTGTTGGCGAGGCTGCCATTGTACAGCGCCACCCGATGACTCTCACTTCAGTGTAGTGTTCCACATTCTCACAGTAGCTGGAATATAGTCCAACAGGTGCATGCCCAATCTTTTCCTATGATTCAGTCTCCCAATTCCTGGCAATATCTTGGTAAATCTTTTCTGCATTCATTCCAGCTTTTCTGCATTCATTCTTCTTTCCTATCATAGGGTAACAAAAGTGAATGCTTGTGTACATTCCTCTGCTGATCAAGCAAATGTAGCCTGAGATCAACAAAGGCTGAGCATGGAAGATTTAATCATGTGTAGGTTTGTTGCTCATTTAGAACAAGAACCCACATCAGGTGATTTAAGCATGATTTTTTTTTTAAACAGAACACTGTACGTGAATGCTAAAGAGGTTTTGCACAACTTTGGGCACAAGATCCAGATACTAGGGGGCAAGCATCTAAAACGGATGTTTGTGGTAAATCAAGCTTGCCACAAGTTCCGAGATGATGTCCAAAAGTTTCCATTCTCATGCCTACAGCAGTTACTTGTGATAATGTCAGATAAAACCTCTGGCGAGGACAGAGAATGAAAAGCGACGAGCATAGCATATTCGAGAGCAGGCTGATGGCGATCACTCAATGGCTTCAGCATCCGGCAGCCATTTTGGATGGCAATGCTCTGATGATTAGTGGGTGTAATTCCAGGACCCAGTGAAATAATGATCACTTAGAACCGTAGCAAACATCAGAGGAAATTTGAACTACATAAAAACAATATCCAGAGATGCAGATTATGGGACTTCCTGATTGGAACTGAAAGGTCACCATCTCGCTTCTGTTTACGAGGCATGAGTGAGCAAGTAGGCCGAGCTAAACAGTCGCAAGGTAGGCCAACCAGTAGTCGAACATTGCTCACATCGTTAATTGCTTACTTCCTTTGGACATCAGTGTAATAAAATAGAATGCATGTGAATGTAATTGGTATTGTATAGGAAATTATACCTTTATTTGATGCTGACTTATTCGCACATTCGTCCATACAGCATCATGTTGTAGCATCGGCAATGACTCAAATAAAGTCAATTTATTTGAAAGCAAGGGGATAAGAAGGTAATGCAATCATGTTAAAGATAGATGGCAGTGCACGGAAATGGTCATACATGCTGCAGTGCTCATTGCTCCCACAACTAAGTAGTCCACTTGGGGACAGTCATAATGTTTAGTTCAGTTTAATTTAGACCAGCAATGCCCGCACATTAACACTAACCTACATACACATGGGACAATTTACACATACACCAAGCCAATTAACTTACATACTTCTACATCTTTTGAATGAAAGAGGAATCTGAAGATCTCGGAGAAAACCCACGCAGTCATGGGGAGAACATACAAACTCCATATAGACAGCACCCGTAGTTGGGATCGAACCCAGGACTCTGGCTCTGCAAGCGCTGTAAGGCACCAATTCGACCGCTGCACTACAGCACCGCCCTTCAATGATGCTTCCTTCAATTGGTCCCTGCTTTTGTCTGGCCACCTATTCATGATACATAATTTAGAGCATTCAGAAGTCTCGCCTAATATATCTAGACTAATGAAGCCCTTCAGGGCACCATGGCCATCTTTTAATCAAATATTAAAAAGCGTTTGGATTAAACTGAACAAATGTGCTGGTGTAGTATTCTCCATCACTATTTAATTCAATTCTGGAGGTTTGGTAGAGGTGAAGGGGGTGGGGGATAGGAGGAGGTATGTGGTCAGGGGTACAACTTATGCAGATTTCGTCACATACATCGACCTGATTTTATTTCATGACATGATAATCAACGAACAAATTGCAAAGGCATGTCATCTCACAGTATTGCAGGCATACATTAGGACCATCCTTTCCACGCTAACAATCTGTACATTGAGAAAGCAGAAGAGCTCCTACTGAAAACAACGTGGCTACCATTGATTAGTTCCTGAATATTGGAAGAAGTCAGCAACTTGTAAAATTAGATGGCCAAGTACTAATTAGAAGACATGAACAATGCTGCATTAGGCTACTGATAAAGGTTATAATTGATTTAAGCGTACAAACAAGAGCCAGCACTTTTTATAAAGTGTTGAAATGATCTAAAGTGAATCGTTTTTAAAATGTGCATTGCTTGCAGAATTAAACAGGAACCAACTTGTCAATGAGTGGTGACACTCAAGACAAGCAGACGGCACAGTGGCACAGCAGTAGAGCTGCTGCCTCACAGCGCCAGAGACCCGAGTGTGATCCTGTCAGATGATGTCTGTGCGGAGTTTATACTTTCTTGCTGTGACAGAGGGGGGTGAAGGCTGGGGGGAGACTAGTTGCTTTGACTGCATGCACATTTTCTACTATTTAAGCTTGGCTTCTGCACTCAGGACCCGCTGAGTTACTCCAGCATTTTGTGTCCGTCAACAGTTTCTTCACTGGTTTGACAACAGGCCAACTATTCTAGAGAATTTGAGGGGATGGAACATTTTTCAAGGAGACTTGAAGAATGTCATTGAAGTCCTTTCACGGACCTCCTGAAAAATTATTTCCATGATGGAGCTCAGAGTACAGTAAACTGTTCTCTGCATGTTTCAGGAAACTGATAGGAGCTCTGAAAACACACGTGAGGGAATGGATTGCTGCTGTTCCGTGGGCCATGAATCTGTGGCAGTGAATTTGTAGAATTCTTTGCCACAGGAGGCTATGAAGACCAAGTCAATTGATATTTTTAAAGCAGAGATAGATAGATTCTTGATTAGTCCAGGTGACACGAGTTATGGGGAGAAGGCAGGAGAATGGGGTTAGGAGGGAGCGATAGATCAGCCATGATTGAATGGTGGAGTAGACTTGATGGGCTGAATGGCCTAATTCTGCTCCGATGTCTTATGAATTTATGACCATGTGTTTGTTTTGAGATCTCAGTCTTTGAACATTCCTTTCCACATTTAGCGTAGGCTGAGTCAGCACTCTGAGGGTGCGTGCACCTGATATCTTTGTTCCATAAGTAATTCTAGAACAATGAGAAGTTACCACACCTATTTATTTGGATAAGGAAAATAATTGTCAGGTTGGACTGGTATACGTATAAAACCTCTGCTTCAATTGCTCCTTCACAAATGGAAGGGGGAAAATAATGGAGCATTTGGAGTGGGTTCCACATTAGTTTTGCCTCAACCAGCACAAAGAGATGACAAACATTAGACTGAACTGTAAACATTATAGATGATGTGTGATGCAGCAGATATCTTACTCCAGGTTAGATTATATAGGGATAGGATTTTCCACTAGTGGGAGAGTCTAGGACTAGAAGTCATAGCCTCAGAATTAGGAAGATGAGGAATTTCTTTAGACAAAGGGTGGTGAATCTGTGGAATTCTTTGCCACAGAAGGCTGTGGAGGCAAAGTCAGTAGATAGATTTAAGGCAGAGATGGATAGATTCTTGATTAGCACGGGCGTCATAGGTTATAGGGAGAAGACAGGAGAATGGGGTTAGGGGGAGAGATAGATCAGCCATGATTGAATGGCAGAGTAGACTTGATGGGCTGAATAGCCTCATTCTACTATCATTTAGGATCTTAGCTGTGTGCAATGACCAAATAAACCAGCAATGATTTTCATGCGACTTCTAATAGCCGAAGAACAGTCAATCGAAACGACAGAGAAATATTGTACAAAACCTGTTTTAAAGTATGCTGTTGATATTTTACATCAATTATAGCAGCTAATTTGGGGACAACCATCCCACCTATCGCCAGAGAGCAGTTTCTACTTCCTATAACTTCAACTAGAATGATGTTTCCATAATACCTTAAGAAAACATACCATTGTACAATTGATTTTGAGTCTATTTGTACAACAGAATCCCTCTACAATGGGTGCGCTGAATGAGACCTCACATGGAGAATGCATTCAATGTCCATTCACAACATTGAATAACGAAAAACTACCCATGCTGGAAAACTAAAATAAAAGCAGAAAATGCTGGAAATACTCAGCTGTAAACATTCTTGGTGAAAAGACATCGATTGAAAATGTTAACTCTATTTCTCTCTCCACGGACACTGCCTGTCCTGCAATAGATTTCCAGCATGTTCTGTTGTAATTATTTTTCACAATGTACTCCCTTTGAAAACAGCAGTAAAGACAACGAGTAGAACCTGAGAAAACTAGCTTCACAAAATGCGCAGTTTACACCAGTAGTAATGTTTGCCAGAATAGTCATAACCAATATAAGACGTATTCAAAAACTCCTGTGCATTTCACTCGTACGCACTCAGATCCATCAATGATGGATTTTATAATTTCTTGAAAAAAATAAAGTATAAATGAAAGTAATGCCACAATTAATTTCACTGTATGTTGTACTTTGATTCCAATGAAAGGAGTATAAATATTGCATATTTTTGTATTCATAAAACAGATATTACAATTCAATGATTAAACAAAAATAGACAGGAAAAAAAACTGCAGATGCAGGTAAAAATCGAAGGTGGACACAAAATGCTGGAGTAACTCAGCGGGTCAGGCAGCATCTCGGGAGAGAAGGAATGGGTGACGTTTTGGGTTGAGACCCTTCTTTGTGTGTTGCGCAGTTGCCCTGCATGTCCACGGTTAATATCAATAAAGGAGGAGGCAATGTTTGAGAAATGTAAGACATATTGTGAAATTCCAGATTGGCATATTGGAATTTCCAAATTAAAAGATGACCGAGTTACTAAGCAACCAAAAAAATGTGCTCACCACAACTTCTGTAAAATGATTTATTTGCAAAATCTGCACAGGACATACCAGTTAACCCAGCAGCTAACATTGCATTTACTTTCATTTCCCACATAGCTGTTTGTTAGCAAAAATCAGAAAATATTCAGCAAAGACTCCTAATAGTCATCAATGCACCCACCCTCATTTCAAAAGCATCTTAGTCAACACAGAAGCACAGAAGTCAACACTTAAGTCCTAAGGTCACCATGAACACGTGTCTGTTTCGGTAACTGGGTATCAATGTGCAAACAACTGGTGGTAACTGACCCACAAACAGGTTACATCTAAATGGATCGAGAGCAATTAGTTCCACTCTTCATTGCCAAATAAATCGGCACGGTGGCGCAGCGGTAGAGTTGCTGCCTTACAGCGAATGCAGCGCCGGAGACTCAGGTTCGATCCTGACTATGGGTGCTGTCTGTACGGAGTTTGTACGTTCTCCCCGTGACCTGCATGGGTTTTATCCGAGATCTTCGGTTTCCTCCCACACTCCAAAGACGTAGTTATGTAGGTTAATTGACTGGGTAAATGTAAAAATTGTCCCTAGTGTGTGTAGGCTAGTGTTAATGTGCGGAGATCGCTGGGCCGCGCGGAATCGGTGGGCCGAAGGGCCTGTTTCCGCGCTGTATCTCTAAATCTAAAAGGGAACTGAATTTTAAATGTAGGCGCTTTCAAATTTTAAAGGCGCAATATTTTACTTTGTTGAACAGTTTCCAGCAGATGTTTTGTGCCTCTTTATATCACAATGGTAATTATCTCATCATTACCAGAGTAAACACAATACGAAATACAATCTAGAAGCAATGATTTATTGTGCAGGTGTGTCTGCATACAGTCTAATCTACAATACAACCCACACAAATAATGAAGTTGAGAATTTACTTGCAATGAATAGAAAACTCAAATGTGCCAGCTGAAAGCGATATGACTTGAATTTCTATATTAAAAAAACAACTATGAATATCTAACATTCTAAAAGTATGCCTCACCAAAGTCATAATACATGCAATAAGTGAAGCAGGAAATTTGGATCATATTACTCATTCTTGAACATCAATATTTATGTATCCTTTCACATCCTTCAGTTTATCACAGTCAAAATCAACAGTTAATTTCTTCAGTCCCCTTTTGCTGGGAGTAAAAGAGATCTCCTTTGCAATCACTTCTCCAGGATTTAACTTCCCAAGCCTGAAAAGAGGGAAAATGAGGAAAAATAGGAATTATAATTTAATTTGTATACACATTTTTCTTTTCCAGTGAATCATCCCTGAAATCTTCCTCCCAGTCTAATTACCAGCTGCACTGAATTATTTACATTAGTTTGCTTATCCTTAATTATATCATCTATCTTCTTAATTATATAATCTAGTTACAGGAACTATAAATTTCCACGCTGAAAAATATAAAATGGTGTTTTGATCCCAATTTGTTTAATGTTTATGATGTTCTTATAATCAACTTATTGTGTAGATATTGAGCACGATAGGCACATTTATTTGTTAAACCTGTGCTGTTCATTTTCAATATTCTTGCTTACCCGATTTCCATCTGACCCTTGATCAGACCTGCTCCCTCAAGTGTGAAGACAGAATTGTTCAGTACCACAGGTAGAAGGTTCTCAAAACTGATTTCGACAGTCAGCTTCTGGGACACGACAGCTGTCCCCAATACCTGCAGAAACAAGTAATTTCTTAAGAATATGCACAATGTCAGGTCATTTATACTCCAAATTCCTCCACTCAGAACTGCTCATGAGCATGTGCGTGGAAATGGGAAGAAATCAAATAACTATCACACAATGAATTAATTTTATATCAATACCCACATTTACAGGAGATATTTTAGCCCATTGAGCCCTGTTGTGGCCCCAACCACACCAAGCATTGTCCACAAGCTGCAAGCTCACACCTCTTTCTTATTGTTAAAATACAATGTTGGCAATTCTAGGCCACAATTGCATTTTTGATCAGGTTGCAAAATTGCATTTCCATCAATAAGATAATATTCATCCACACCAAGATGAAACAGACTTATCCATTTTTGTTCTAATTATTGAATGTAGACTTAAAAGGAAAGGAGAAAAATTTAATGTGGGGAAAAACTTAATGTCAGTACAAACAGTTGTTATACTAAAACTTTCCTGTCAATACCTGGATTTTTATATTAGGATTGATCAAGGAGATATCCTTTAGGGTGAATGCACTTTCTTTTGTCTTTCTATCAATTGTAAGAGCAGTCAGCCTGATCAGGTTATACTTGTCAAGAGACTCCCCATACTCTGCATAGGTTAGTTCCAGTTCCACTGTTGTATCTGGAATATCAAAGCACATATTAAACGTAATAAAAAATCTGTTCTTAAGTTTAACCATGTCACTTATTCCTAGAAGAAGCAAATGATTCATGGATGTTTTCAATGAACAAATTCTATTTAATTTATAGAAGCTTGTTCCAATGTGTTTGTTGGAATATGAATCATTGAAACAATGAAAAGACTGAATATATTATCATACTCACATTGTCCATCATATTGATTAACAAGTTATAATGATATAACGAGCAAAGTTCCGCCCATAATTAGTGTACATATTTATTTCAGCAGCTTGCTCATTTATACCACTTGGTATGCCAAGCAACACAAGCAGACCTATTGTTAAACCAGCATCTGTAGTTTCTTCTTACATATACTGACAAGAAATTTTTCAGGTGTAAAGTCAATACATGGTAAATGCATTCTTACCTTCACCAGGATGGACAGTGATCTCTTCCTGATACTTCTTTATACATTTCCTTTTGGAGCGGCTATTGTATTTCTTTTTCATTGCACTAAATTTCAGTGTACAATCTTTTGCCATTGAATTCTTGTTGGAAATGATAGCAGACACTTTAACATTGGCCCCATTGTAATTTGGACCGTCTGCCTTCAAATACACGTCAAGTTGTTTCTTTGGCTTCTGAGGGACCCTTCTTTTGGTAGCCATTTTAAAGGTATTTCTTTCCATAAAAGAGCCTTAAAAACAAATGTGTAGGTGTTAGTATGATATAGACAAATTCTATTCGATGGCGTAGAACGTGAGTTATCAACACTCACGAATAATAAGTGATCAAAAGTACCACAAGGTATCACAAAATCACAAAATAACTTCTCTACATCGGCGAGACCAAACGCAGGCTCGGCGATTGTTTCGCTCAACACGTTCGCTCAGTCCGCCTTAACCAACCTGATCTCCCGGTGGCTGAGCACTTCAACTCCCCCTCCCACTCGCAGTCTGACCTTTCTGTCATGGGCCTCCTCCAGTGCCATAGTGAAGCCCACCGGAAATTGGAGGAACACCACCTCATATTTCGCTTGGGCAGCTTGCAGCCCAGCAGTATGAACATTGACTTCTCCAACTTTAGATAGTTCCTCTGTCCCTCTTTTCCCCTCCCCCTTCCCAGTTCTCCCACTGTCTTCCTGTCTCCACCTATATCCTTTCTTTGTCCCGCCCCCCCTGACATCAGTCTGAAGAAGGGTCTCGACCCGAAACGTCACCCATTCCCTCTCTCCTAGATGGTGCCTGACCTGCTGAGTTACTCGAACATTTTGTGATACCTTCGATTTGTATCAGCATCTGCAGTTATTTTCCTACAAAAGTACCACAAGGGATCAGATACAACAGTAGAAACTGCAGGTTGACAATCAAGCAAACCTTGCCATATATTACCTGACACAAAGTGCTGGAGTACTCAGTGGGTCAGGCAGGCCATCTCTGGAGAAAAAGGATGGGTGATGTTTTGAGTCAGGACCCTTCTTCAAATTAGAGAGTGAGGGGGGAAGGTGAGGGGCGGGGGGGGGGGGGGGGGGAGGTGAAGAGTGGAGGTGAGAAAAGACCAGGTCTTCACCTCCTCCCCCCCCCCCCCCCTTCCCACCACCCATCCCCTACTTTTAGTCTGAAGAAAGGTCCCGACCTGAAACGTCACCCTGACCCGTTGAGTTACTCCAGCACTTTGAGCATATAAACCTGCATCTGCAGGTCTTTGTTTCTGCATATCATCTGAGACAAAGCAGCACATTTGTTAGAATCCCATGCACCATCCTAACATTCATTCTCACCTCAACACTGGAGCACAGTGCCGGCATTGTTTACAATCTACCACAAGCACTGCAGTTTCTTGCCAACTGAGATGCGTATAGCCAACAGTACCTCCCAAACCCACAACTCCTCCCAGCAAGATAAACAAGGGCAGCGGATGCAAGGGAACATTAATAGCTTCAGTTTCCTCTCCAACTACCATACCATGCTACCTTAGAATTACACCGGCAGTCCTTTACCATCACGGAATCCAAATCCTGAACCACTACCTAAGAGCATTGTGGGAGCACCTCTTTCTCCTCCTCTTAGGCAGCCTCTTAGGATTGACGTTACTTACATCTACTCTGATTTTGTAGAATCAGAGGTGGCTAATGAGGCCAATGTGAGAACAGGTGGACACCGACAGGGTGGATAATGGTTTGTTCTGAGGTGATTTGTTCCTATCACAGTTTATGTAATGCTTCTTAATTCTCAATAGCATCCCCAAAATGTCCTTCTTCACCTTAAGCGGATATGGGCCAGATGCCCTCAAAGTTAGTGGCAATGTTGCATTTCTTCAAGGAGGCTTTCACCATATCTTGGAATCTTTCCTTCTGCCCACTAAGTTATGTCATCCTTTGGTGGAGGAATAGTGTGTTATGATCATATAATCATGTGATAGGAGCAGAATTAGGCCATTCAGCCCATCAAGTCTACTCCACCATTCAATAATGGCTGATCTTTCTCTCCCTCCTAACCCCATTCTCCAGCCTTCTCCTCATTACCTCTGACACCTGTACTAATTAAGAATATCCACTGACTTGTCCTCCACAGCCTTCTGTGGCAAAGAATTGTACAGATTCACTACCCTTGGGCATCCAAGTGATATGGCCTGCCCAACACTGTTGATAGAGTGTAACTTAGCTTGAGAACCGGCGACGTTGGCCTGGGGGAGCACACAGTAGCAAGTTGATCTACTTGCCCTTGCAATTAATTCAGAGAATTTTGCAGAGAGACAAACATCTGCTAGAGCATAATATTAATTACATCATAATCAGAATCTTATCAACACAGTTAAATCTGATCGCCAGATATGGGTTATCTAACAAATGTAAAATATTCCACAGGATTACAAGTTCACAAGTTATAGGGGTAGAACTAGGCCATTCGGCCCATCAAGTCTACTCCACCATTCAATCACAGCTGATCTCTGCCTCCTCATCCCATTTTCCTGCCTTCTCCCCATAACCCTTGACACCCATTCTAATCAAGAATTTGTCAATCTCTGCCTTAAAAATATCTACTGACTTGGCCTCCGCAGCCCTCTGTGGCATTGAGTTCCACAGATTAACTACCCACTGACTAAAGAAGTTCCCCTTCACCTCTTTTCCAAAAGAGCGCCCTTTGATTCTGAGGCTATGACCTTTGGTCCTAGACTCTCCCACCAGTGGAAACATCCTTTCCACATCCACTCTATCTATGCCTTTCATTATGCTGTAAGTTTTAACGAGGTTCCCCCTCAACCTTCTAAATCAGCGAGTAGAGGCCCAGTGCTGTCAAAAGCCCATCATATACTAACCCACTCATTCCTGGAATAATTCTTGCAAACCTCCTCTGAACCCTCTCCAGAGCCAGCACTTCCTTCCTCAGATTTGGGGTCCAAATTTGCTCACAGTACTCCAAATGCTGCCTGACCAGCACCGTATTAGAGCCTCGGTGGGCAGAGAAATGGCAGAATTTGTCAGTTTAGTTTAGATTAGAGATACAGCGCAGAAACAGGCCCTTTGGCCCACCAGGTCCGCAACAACCAGCGATCTCCGCACACTAACACTATCCTATACACACTAGGTACAATTGACAATTTTACCAAGCCAATTAACCTACAAACCTGCACGTCTTTGGAGTTTGGGAGGAAACTGGAGCTCCTGGAGAAAACCCCCGCAGGTCATGGGGATTGTACGTCCTGTACAATCTCCGTGCAAACAGCACCCGTAGTCAGGATCGAACCCGGGTCCCTGGTGCTGTAAGTCAGCAGCTCTACTGCTGTGCTACTGTGCCGCCAGAGGGTATTACCATTTATCGAAGTGCAATTGTCAATGATAATCAATGTAAATAAATTTACTTTCTGTTACCTTCTGGATGCTTATAATTGTCTGTGATATCTTCACGCTCATCACTGCCAACACACTTGGTGCTGATCTTTTGACCAACGTGTTTGGTGTCAGAGTCAACTTTTATCCTTTTCCCCTTTTCGGAGCAGATCCAAGTCACACAATCTGCATTCACTTCAGCAAATATGAAGGGAACGTCATAGGGCATGTCGGTGTCTCCCTCCTTGATCGCTTTGACTGATGCTGGGCCACAGCAGTACACACCTACCAAAAGAAATAACAATGTCTCTCGAAAGGAATCTAAATGTGATCTGAACCTAACAGCATGTTTACTGTTCAGCAATTGTGATGATATTTTATTTCAATCATATCTCTTTGGATATTTTTCTATGACTTTCTTATTCAGGGCAATAACAAAATTAAAAGATTTGGATATAAGTTAATAATTACATACTTCTGCATGGAAATGTATCTATTAGGAGTCAGAAATTCAAATGACACTCAGATATTTCCCACTCATTCAAAATATGACCTCCATTTATTCAATTCTCACATACTGCCTCACAACCTACACTTGTTTTCAAATATTAAATGTACAAAGTAGACCTTATTATCAATTGTTTGCTTGCCTTCACTTTTCTCTTGCGGTGTTGGATCGAGTACCTGCCAGCCATCATTGCCTGGTCTCAAATCATATCGAGCCATCCAAGATTCTATCCAGACATGGAAATTCCTGAAAGTGTAGGAGTAGACATATCCAGAGTAAGCTGATTCTCAAAGAATTAGAATCCCATTAAGAAATTCAAATTTCAAATTATACTGAGGAACTAAATAGAATGTGGGCTAATCAACGTTTGACTTATATTTACAACGTGAAACTTATGAACCTGCAAATGGGTCTAGCTCCAATAGGTACCTCAGTCAGCATAGACAAGTTGGGCTGAAAGGCCTATTTCCCTGCAGTATGGCAATTAAAAACTAGATGGAATATTTCAGGTCATGGTACATATCAACATCTCTGAACCTTTTCAAGTATTGGGAGGGTCAAAATCCAAGTGTCAAGAGAGCAAAGGATCTTTAACTCTGGCATATAACATTATGTCCAACATGTCAGTTCAAGGTTCTACACTGTGACCATTGATGACCAGTCTCATTAGAATCAGGAGCACATTGCATGCATTCTTGCTTTTCCTACTAATATTGGATAATCCAATGCAGCAGCCTCAGAACTGATTGAACCTCCCAAAGACCACAGAGTGTGTTGCAATTGACAGCGAATGTTTTCTCAGCACTTACTCCTGAGCTATTCATTCCATAGATACCAAAGAGGTAATATCCTAAGCAAAGCAATGCATTGCTAGGGACAGATTCATGTTTCTTCCATTCTGAAGAAGGATCTCGAACCAAAATGTCACCCATTCCTTCTATCCAGAGATGTTGCCTGTCCCGCTGAGTTACTTCAGCATTTTGTGTCTATCTTCGGTTTAAACCAGCATCTGCAGTTCATTCCTACACATTACCAGGGGCTACAGGATAGGCTTAGCCAGCTATTCATAACAGGGCAGGACACAGTAATTTCATGGCTAGCTTATTCCTACCGAATCATAGACACCACAACCTACTGCACCCTATCTGAAAACTATCTCACTCGTAGGCTCACATTTTCGAGATCTGTTATCATAGAGATATGTGGCATTCAATGGGGTCACATTCTCAAATATTTCACAATCTTCATGTATTTCATGATAACATGATGACTGGTTAGCACGCAACAAAAGCTTTTCACTGTACCCCGGTACACATGATAATGAACTAAACTGAACTGAACTGAACATTGCATAGCAATTACAAACTTTGGCATCTTTCAGAGCCATCACATAATTCAAATCTCCCATTTGAATCTCAGTGACCCATTCTCTCACACCTGCCCATGAAACCCTTATCCCCAGGACTCTCATACCATCCAGTAACACCAGGGGTAATTTATAGTAGCCAATTCATCTTGTGACCTTTGGGATATGGGATGAATCCAGAGAACCTGGGAGAAGCCCAAGTGATCACTGGGAACACATGCAGACTCTACACAGACTACACCAGAATTCAGAGTTGAACCTGAGTTGTTGGGTCTGTGAATACCTGCACTACCTGTGCAATCTCCTTGGTCAAAAGCATGAACACTTTCAACTGCTCGACATTGATGACCATTAATGTTTGGAATGCATTGCTATGCAATGGGTAGGGAAAAGCATTGACGGTCTAACATTTTAAATCTACATACATTCAGTAATGAGAAATCCATGAATGGACTTTACACGAGGTTCATTTTAAATCATAGGACCAATTGTCCATTTCAAAGTGCACAAAGTGGAAAAACTAAAAAATCTAAGTAACTAAAGCACCAGGGTCCAAACAATTAACTGATCAATGTAGTATTGCGGTTTCCAATCTGAATAATCACTTCTGACTGATCTCCGAACCAAAACTACAGAAGTAATAATTTATTTCATAGTCAACACACATTAAAGCATAGAGCGTTGTGCTGGAGTAAGTTAACAGGTCAGGCATCATCTCTGGAGGACATGGATAGGTGACATTTCAGGTTGGGACCCTTCTTCAGACTGCCAGAGATGTCCTCCAGCAATGCTGCCCTGACCTATTGACTTACTCTTTCTGTCTTTCTGACCAGCTCTTTCAGTCCTAAGCAATATTCCAGCACCTACAGTTCCTTGAGTCTCCATAAAACATTCAAGGGGTCAGGCAGCTGTCTTTTTAGAACATGTCTCATAAAATTGACTATGTCTCATATCCCTGTAAAACATGAACTGCTGGAGGAACTAAGTGGGTCAGGCAGCATCTATGGAGAGAAATGGACAGACAAGTTTCATATCAGGCACTCTCCATCAGCCTGAAGAAGGGAACCAACTGGAAACATCCTCTACTCAATTTTCTCCACAGATGCTGCCTGGCTTGCTGAGTTTCTCGAGCAGTTTGTATTTTTGCTCAAGATTCCAGTGGAGCAGTCTCTTGTCCTTAAATCCCAAGATACTTCAAGGAACCAACATAGCTTTAAAATTTGCATTTAAGATGAGTTGTAACTTAGATGGAATGAAGGAGGAATTATTCACAGTCAAGACATAATTGATTGAATTTATGAAGCAGGTGGATTACTCAAGCACTCAATAAAATGTTTGTTTAAACATGCCCATTGGATTTTGGCAATTTAATTCAACTGCCAACTACAGAAATACAAAGAGGTGATTATGGACCTGCCTTTGCTAAGTCTGAACTTGTTTAGTCATTTACTGATCCCGCCAGGGTAGCTGTTTATGGGAAACTCGTTTTGAGGTGTTTTTGTGAAACATATTTTGCCAGCCTGGGAAAATAAAAGCTGAACATTGAACAAAACAGAGACCTTACTTTTATTGACTAAGAAGAAATCAGATGACCATTTTAAGGGCTCGATAACAGAAAAATGGGCAAGATGATACACTTCAGAAAGGCTTTCATCTATTAATTACCATGGGTTCAATTTTTGTGAACAGGCCAGGTCTCTTTGATATGTGCTAGGTTAAGCAATATAAGAACTTAAAAAGAATAGCGTGAGTGCAAAATGTTTCTCGTAAAATGGAAGAGTACTAGGTTTTAAAAAAATAGTTTAAAATACTTTGAGTATGAACCATGACAACTTTACCCCATCTGGAAAGGTTTAGTTGGTTTGTGAAATTAGAGGCAAGGAGAAAGGGTGAATGTTCTTGCATTTGGCGGCATCTCTTTCAATCTCATAAATATTGGTGGCCGGGTGGGGGTAAGGATCCGAGAGAATGGGTAATATAAATAAAACATTGTTTTTCTCCATCCAAATTGCCACATTTTCCCAACTGTTGTAGGAGATTACTAGTTAAGAACACAAGTAGATCACGCATGGAAAAATCATAAGACAGGACTCATTTTTTTGAACTAGAGGCCATATACAGTTGTTGTTGGAATAAAATGGAAGTTATGACATTGGTCAAATTATTTCCATAGTTCACAGCAGTGAGGCAATAACTTTTATTGGAATAGCGTTAAACGCCATCTATTGGTAACCCTGGCTTTGTTTGATATATGACTTGAAATAAATGACATGAAAACATTTACAAGGTGAGGCATCATGGTGTTAGCAAAAAGAGCAACAAGTGCTATACTCTTGCAACTTATCTTTGGACACTGATGTTTTGTGCCAAAGATGAGAAAATATTTGAACTTTGCCAGATTCCTGATATTTAATATGAAGTAAAATCAAGCAATATATAAATGGAGAAAAAATTACATTTGTCTGTAAAATTACATACGCTGGTATCTTTCCTGTTAGAGAACCATGTGGGTTTCAATGCACTAGATCTACGTCATGATGTTCCTTACATTGCCGCACTCCACTGTAAGATTTGAGAAGTTTTCCCTCATTTGGAAAGCGACACCAAACCAAAGAGCTGCAGTTTGGACATTTTAAACAAGAGACTGGGGCTGATAGCGGAGAAAGGCTGCGGTCAGATTAACAAAGGATGTCACAATCCGTGGGTCCTAAAATGGCCGCAGGACCTCGTGACCAGCCACAAAAGGTAAAAACCTTACATCCCAGTCTCTAGGTTTTCTGCAAAGCCATGGCCAGAACAAAGGATGGGTATTGGCCATGCAGAAACCTACGAAACCAGGTCGGAGTCCAGACACTGGGGCGCTGACATCAGCATACTCACAATGCCCCAAGCCGACCTAAACAGTTCATCTCAGTGAGGGGGCACAATAGCCCATAGAAAACTACCTGGTAGGTGATGGGAAACCAGTTAACACCCATCACCTCACAATGAAATCCCAATTTACACCGTCTGGCCATCCCCGGTATCCCCGAACATAAGCGCAGATCAGAAGAAAACCTCATACATATCTTTTTGAACAAAGAGATTCCAAGATCTGGCGGGAGATAGGACGGGTCAGAAACAGTATAACTGGCCACTACTTTTGGGTGAAAAAGTTAAGTCAACTCGAGAAGAAAACCTGCAGGGAAAGCAAGCAGGCAAGACGGACACAGTCAAGAAGCGCAGAGAAAACCGGGTTCGAAGTCAACTGAAATCAAGAAGAAAGTCGGAAAGAAGAACGGATGCAAGAGAGAGGAACAGGCACGCAACTCGAGAAGAAATACTGCAAAACGAACAGCCAGTAACCCCAGTAATAGCCCCATGGTGAGCATGTACTCCAAATCCTACATATCCTGGACATAGTTTAGTGTAGAGGGGAGGGTGGTTGTGAATAAACGTTGGGTGTGTATTAAAATGTGTGTTGGTCAAGGTTGCGATGCGTCGTACGTTCCCCATCTGACAGTCGTGTATGTGCCTTGCAGAACTGTGTTTAAGAATTCATAAGTAAAAGGGTATTCGTGTATATGTTTTGTGGAACTGTGTGTTTCAAGAATTCAGCAAAGAAGGTATTCGGATATATGTCTCGTGGAACTGTGTGTGTTTTTAAGTTTTCAGCGAAAAGGGTAATCGGGTATATGTCTTGTGAACTGTGCGTTTTGTGATGAATAAATCAAAGGTATTCATGTATTCGGTATGTGTATTATAGATATGTCTTATAGAACTGTATAAATATATTCATGGACAATAGTCCCAAGTGCTGAATAAAAACCTTTTCATTTAAACCCTGGTTTTGAAATCTGGTCTGGTTGAATTATTTCTGCACTATAAGAGCTCCTGCATCTAAGCCCAGTGTCTAGAACCGTAAGGGGTGAGTGGGTCGAACCACTCACGGGGAACCAGTGTGCACGGCCTGGTCAAGGGATCAGAGCAAGGCACGGGGACCTTAGGTCGGGCGAAAGCTCGGCGCAGAAACCCCTTACAGATAATGGCGACCACGAAGGGACACTGGCAGCAGGATGATAGTGTACCAGAAAAAGATTTGAAAACTAGGGACATAATGGACGAGCGCATTGCGGACTATGTGTTTAGTAAGGTGAATATCACCAAACAATGGATGTGTGCATTACTAGATGACAAGCGCCCACTGGATGCAGCAATCCGGTGGACGGCCAGTACAGCCCATAAGAAATCTGTAGAGAAGGCGGTCTGGCTGACCTGCTATAAAAAGCAGGTCCAGCTTTTGGACCGTGTGGTTGTGGCACAGGCAGCCCAGATCAGGGACCTTCAGGAGGAGGTAGAGGAGAAGGCTGCGGGTGGGAACCAGTTGATTGAGGCTCTGGACTCTTTAAACAAGGAGCGCCGGGTCGTGACCAACCGCCACGAAGCCAGGGTAGAGCTGATGGAGTGTCAGATCACTGAGGCTATGCGCAGTAAGGGCAAGCTCAGGGAGCAGTGCGCTTCCCTGAGCCACCAGCTGGAGACCCAGGAAGAGAACCTCATGGGGGTTAGGGCAGCCTATAAAATGGTTTTGGAGGACAGGTCGGAAGGGGCCGACCACGGGGCCTGCCTGCAGGAGATAGAGGGTCTGCGGGGTGCTTTAAATAAAGCAAGCGGGCTGGTCTGTTTGATGAACCCCCCCGCGGGCCAGTCACTAGCGGGTGCGAAGGTCCCGGTTCCGATCCCTAGAATGACCATGGTGGCTTCAGCCCCCAGACTCCACAATTCCCCTAGCTACGAGGCATCCTGGAAAAGGGGTAGTGTAGGGGAAAGAGAGAGAGAGGAGCTCCCGGTAGAATACTCGGCACCGGCACCCATGTGCCCGGTCCTGGAAACCAGACGGGGACCCACCGCACTGAATGGGGACGCCGGACCCATTCAGAGCGAGATCGTGGTGCCCCACAGCTCCCAGCAGTTAAGAGCTATGATCGGACATGTAATTAAATTGTCCGAATCAGGAGACCCTTCGCTGCATTTTAGGGAGATCGAGCAAACCGCCGCAATCAACGGTTGCGACGAGGGAGAACGGGCAAAAATGTTGCTGTTCTCCCTGGACAGCTCGATCCTCCAATGCCTCTCAGACGAGAGTAAAAGAGGGACCAGGACCTACGATCTCCTGCGGGACGAGGTCCTGGAAGTCTTGGGGGTAGGCGATGAGGGTCCATTTGCCCGATTAGGGAAGACCCTCCAGATGGAGGGAGAACCCCCAAAGGTTTTTGCGGCACGACTGTGGACAGTATATCAGAGAAGTTGCCCGCACGTCCCCGCGCAGGATGACCTGGAATGGGAGAGCCCAGTGGCTCCGTTGCTTGGTGTCAAACAGCCTGGCAGCCGTCAGGGAACAGGCGAAAGCCTGGTTTGATCCCACAAATAGCACGGAGGAGGCGGTTTTGGACCATCTCACGGTAGGGTATAGAAACACCCGGAGTACGTCTACCCGACTCGAAAAAGGGAAGGTGTACGTAGCGGAGGCTACTGCACTGGCCCAAAAGGAGTGGCGACAGGAGGGTAACCCTACCGCACAGTCAAAGTGTTTCAGGTGCGGTAAGGTGGGGCACTGGCAGAAGGATTGCAGGGCCCACACCAAGGAAGATAGGGTTGGCACCACCCAGCGCACCGAGGTCCCAGTTAAGCCCGAGATCATCGAAACGATGATCGAGGTGATGCAGTCCCTCATGGCCGCCCAGGGGAAGGTGGCAGTCGCTACCGGCTCCCCGGGTGCGAGGGGGGCACTGGACAGTCCCCAATGACATCAGCCCACGCAGCCTGCCTATCTGTGTCCTCTCCGCTATGATGCGTGGAAGAGACCGCTTGTGGAGATGGTAGTGGAGAGGCAAAGGGGCAGTTATCTGTTGGACACGGGGGCTTCATGCACCGTGGTCCACACAGAGGAACCCTTTGACTCTCCCCTGTCCACGGGGGTCCCTTTCGCACTGGCGGGGTTCACAGGGAAGGAACAGGCTGGCGCGCGTTCACAGCCAATGATGAGGCAGGTCACGCAGACAGGCAAGGTTGCCTGCGTGAGGGGGGAGGACATTCTCCAGGAATGGAGGGTCTCCCGCTTTGGGTGGGATTCAGGTGAGGAAGAGCCTGATCAGCTCGACCAGGGGCTGGATCCCATTACGGAGGAAGAGGAGTCGGAGGGGGACGACAGTAACGTCCCCGACTCAAGCACCAGGAAGGCGGGGGTAGCGAGCGAAGGCTCACCACCTGTAGATACAGGTAGAGTGAGGCCGGATGCCGCGGGTATACCCAGCACCAAGGGGGCAGAGCTGGATGAGGCGGGGTCAGGGTCGGCAGCTGCAGGGGGATACCCGAGCTGCGGCACGGCAGGAACCGGTCCTCAGCCAGGCTGTCCAGGGGGCAGTGCCTAAGGTGATCCTCCGTAGGTCCAGCAGGAAACCCCAACTTAGGAAGTTTTGGCCAGAGGTCAATCACGCCCCGAGGTACGGGAGCCAAGTAGGAAGGAGGGAGCTTACGTCCCGGAGGGGACCTAGCCCCCGCCAGGCAGCGACAGGCTGCGGAGGATCAAAGGTGGGAGACAGCGTGGTGCAGCCGCAGGAGACGAACCGCTGCAGCCCTGACAGGGATTAGCTGAGCCGCCCGGGGAAGGCGGCACTCTATTATATTTTAGATAATATAAATAAGGATAGGTATTTTAGATAAGGATAAGCTATTTTAGATAAGGATAAGCTATTTAAGATATTTTAGGTAATATAGATAAGGATAGGTATTTTAGATAAGGATAAGCTATTTTTGATAAGGATAAGCTATTTAAGATAAGTTTTGTGGGGATAGTTAGCGTTTAAATAAAGTTGATGCGTCCAGGATGTGTGGGTGTGGGGTGCAGGCTGGGGGTCAAGAGACCCGCCCGCAGAGGCGTTAACAAAGCCAAGCGCTCCCCAAGAGGCTGGCTATACCATTCTTCTTTATCTGTTTTCTGGAGTGGAAGGAGGCACTCGTATGGTGGATCGTTGCCACGGCGATCGGATGTGGGTGGACCTATCGGGGCCGCACCAAGGACATCATCGTCTACGGCTGCTCCGGGGACACGGCTCCCATCGCGACCGATGGGACTGGAAGGAGAGAAGCGGAGGAGACCGCAGTTTACTTCCATGAAGGCCGGTGGCCGGGGTGGCTGGGATCGAACTCTTCAGAGTATTCCAGCGCCCCAGGTTTTGCTTATCGGGACGCTTCATTATTGTGCCCGAGAATCAAGATCATCGCCCAAAAGATCAGCGCCACCGTTGGCAAAAGGATCTGCCTGGTATGCACGGGGAAGGTCCCCGCGAGCAGGCGGTGGTGGCTGAGGAAAACGAGCAGGACAATGGCCAACTCCACTGTTGAGTGGGAGAGACTTAACAACGACACTCACAGGACTATTTCTGGGACTAAAGAACAGTTGAGTGTGTGTTGGGACAAATGGTGGGAACCGGATGAGGGGATTTATATGTGTATGTGGGGTTCGAGGTATCGTTGCCCCACGGGCAACAGCATATTTTTCCAGAGACAGTGGCAGGATGACGGTAAGGGGATGAGGTGGGATGTTAGCTCGCAGGCTTGTGGGGTCCCCCTTTCCCCGATCCGGGTAAACGCCACTGAACTCATCACACGACCACGCATGACACCTTCCACAGTTCCACTGGCAGTAGCACAGGAGGGTGAGTGCCCAAAAACCACTAAGGGAAAAATGTAAAAGAGGGCAGCACCTCAATAACCGAGTACATCAAGGGGAATGGAGAGACCGTTACGTGCGGGTGGGCGAGCAGGACCCAGCCGCAAGCTGCTAGGAGGACGTGCCCCCCCCCCCCTCCGCACCGAGTAGACTGTGTTTTATATTGTCCCCTTTTAAAATTTGTATAAACTAGGTTTTTGTATTCGAATTTGTATCAAGAGTGATTGTGAAGGAATGTAAAAAAATGTATCGTTTTACTGTTGTATTGTTTTCATGTCCTACATTACAGCTGACACCAGTAGGAGGATGGCGGAGGCATCGGCCTGGGACAAGGTGTAGGTGTATGTGTCTGACATGAAAATGTACATACTTGTAATATAGTTTTGCCCGGGACACGGACAGTAAAGGTCAGCCTAAGATGGGGACTGTGCGTTCGCAATGAAACACTAGTTTAGTTAAAACCTCAGGGGTCTGGATATGGAGAATCGGGAAAACATTGCTCAACCACATTATTTAATTGATTCGATAAGCTGGGGTTATGCAAATCAACAGGAGGGACTGTAAGATTTGAGAAGTTTTCCCTCATTTGGAAAGCGACACCAAACCAAAGAGCTGCAGTTTGGACATTTTAAACAAGAGACTGGGGCTGATAGCGGAGAAAGGCTGCGGTTAGATTAACAAAGGATGTCACAATCCGTGGGTCCTAAAATGGCCGCAGGACCTCGTGACCAGCCACAAAAGGTAAAAACCTTACATCCCAGTCTCTAGGTTTTCTGCAAAGCCATGGCCAGAACAAAGGATGGGTATTGGCCATGCAGAAACCTACGAAACCAGGTCGGAGTCCAGACACTGGGGCGCTGACATCAGCATACTCACAATGCCCCAAGCCGACCTAAACAGTTCATCTCAGTGAGGGGGCACAATAGCCCATAGAAAACTACCTGGTAGGTGATGGGAAACCAGTTAACACCCATCACCTCACAATGAAATCCCAATTTACACCGTCTGGCCATCCCCGGTATCCCCGAACATAAGCGCAGATCAGAAGAAAACCTCATACATATCTTTTTGAACAAAGAGATTCCAAGATCTGGCGGGAGATAGGACGGGTCAGAAACAGTATAACTGGCCACTACTTTTGGGTGAAAAAGTTAAGTCAACTCGAGAAGAAAACCTGCAGGGAACGCAAGCAGGCAAGACGGACACAGTCAAGAAGCGCAGAGAAAACCGGGTTCGAAGTCAACTGAAGTCAAGAAGAAAGTCGGAAAGAAGAACGGATGCAAGAGAGAGGAACAGGCACGCAACTCGAGAAGAAATACTGCAAAACGAACAGCCAGTAACCCCAGTAATAGCCCCATGGTGAGCATGTACTCCAAATCCTACATATCCTGGACATAGTTTAGTGTAGAGGGGAGGGTGGTTGTGAATAAACGTTGGGTGTGTATTAAAATGTGTGTTGGTCAAGGTTGCGATGCGTCGTACGTTCCCCATCTTACAGTCGTGTATGTGCCTTGCAGAACTGTGTTTAAGAATTCATAAGTAAAAGGGTATTCGTGTATATGTTTTGTGGAACTGTGTGTTTCAAGAATTCAGCAAAGAAGGTATTCGGATATATGTCTCGTGGAACTGTGTGTGTTTTTAAGTTTTCAGCGAAAAGGGTATTCGGGTATATGTCTTGTGAACTGTGCGTTTTGTGATGAATAAATCAAAGGTATTCATGTATTCGGTATGTGTATTATAGATATGTCTTATAGAACTGTATAAATATATTCATGGACAATAGTCCCAAGTGCTGAATAAAAGCCTTTTCATTTAAACCCTGGTTTTGAAATCTGGTCTGGTTGAATTTTTTCTGCACTATAAGAGCTCCTGCATCTAAGCCCAGTGTCTAGAACCGCAAGGGGTGAGTGGGTCGAACCACTCACGGGGAACCAGTGTGCACGGCCTGGTCAAGGGATCAGAGCAAGGCACGGAGACCTTAGGTCGGGCGAAAGCTCGGCGCAGAAACCCCTTACACCACCTGCTGGAAGACTGTTCCCTTTCACTTTATGCAAATGTATTTGATGATCCACGAGAAGCTCGGTGCAAATGAGCCACCATAAGACAGTGGCCAGGACCAGTTGCATGAGCACTCTGGGGTGATTGGGTGTGGGTGAATGCACTGTCCAAGAAACCACAGTGGCAGATGAATGGGAGATTTCATGAAGGGATGTATCAAGATGGCCAGTGCCATCTTCTTCGCTTTCATGTGCTGGAGCAGCAGGGCGAAGGCCGTGGACGGCTACAGAATTAACAAGCTCATCAGGAAGGCTGGCTCCGTCCTGTCGGTGAAGATGGATTCACTAGAGATGGTTTTGGAGGGGAGGATGCTCCTCAAACCGCGGAGCATCTTGGACAATACACCTACGCCCCTCCATGACACAGGTCAACGTGAGGAGCACTTTCAGCAACAGACCGATTCCACCAAGATGCAACACAGAACGCCACTGGAGATCCTTTTTCCTTGTGGCTATCAAACTGTACAACCTCTCCCCCTTCTGTCGTGGGGTAGACTGACTCCCCACACCCCGGTTTGAAAGCCATTGCTCTTGCACGGTAGAGATGCATAGATACTCCGTTCCCAGCCTTCCATCCCAACTACGTTGCAAAAAAACACCACACTAGCGAGACCCCACACCAGGCCTTGTGCAAGATTGCAACTCCCTTGAGAATGCAATGAATTAATTCACTAAAAAGGAACCAGTTTCACAGACTTACAGCAAAAGATCAGATTGATGGTACCATCAACGTTTAATGGGTGGGTGCTAGGAGACACGTTGCATCAGTCAAATTTAAATAATATAAAATAAGGAGGGGTCAGAGCAAGCTGTAACAACTAACATGGACCTCTGGTTCAATTCCCCGTATTTAATGAAGTGCTGCATTGAGGGATCCCTCTCTACGCATTGTTCCTCGATGATTTAGCCCAAATTGACGAGATGAAAGATGTTTTTACAACCATGCAACTGTACAGTTCATACCTGTGTGGGAGATCAGGGGAATAGAATGTTAATGGTGGAGTGAAAGTGGAGGATGATTTAGATAAGGGTGGACACACAATGGGTGTTGTTGCAATAACATTTTTAAAACAGCAGTAATATGGGTAATGTATAGATCACCTAGGCATTGCAGGGTCATTAACGTTATTTGGTTATGCGGCATTTGTGTGGGGTTATTCACCTCTGGAGGAGACATATCGTACTGGCCAGATCTTCTTACTTTGGTCCTGGTAGGTGTCCTGCCCCTCAGTATACAGCGACTCCTTCCTACCACATTTAACTGGAGCTGGAGCTGGACCTCTGTCCCCCACTCCCCTAAGGCTTCTCTTGCCCCACCATAACAGCCCTAGTTCACTGTTGCTGCCAAGAGAGGTGCATCTTTTGCAGTGGATGCCCCTCCATAACAGCTGGCGGGCAGTAATGGTAGCTGCACTGACATTCCATTAATTCAATGGACATTGGCAAAGGTACACACTGCATTTTCGTGATTCTTTTTGGGCTATTAATCATCCTAATGAGGTTGGACAATTTTTGAAGGGAGCACAATTTGGCACGAACACTTCATGCAATATTTCAGCATAAATGAAATAGTGGAAATCCGATTTCCAAATGGATACACATTGAAGAGCATGATACTATTGAAAGATTATGTTCACTTGTAACTCACCAAATGCTATCCGCTGATCTTTCCAGATCCATCCCATCATCATCGTATTCACTATCAATTGTTAAATTCCCATTGGTGTCATGAGCAGACTCAAAGTTTGTAACCACACGGGTAGGAATTCCTAAACACCTCAAAACTAAGAAGAGCAAATATGAGTAAAGTATTTCCAACTGTTTTCTAGTGTTTACAACCATTACAGAACAGGAATCCTCTGAGAGGCAAATTAGTTAGTAATTTGGAATTATATTTCGAGATAAAGCTTACAAAAACTTTTCTTATGATTCCGGGTTATGTTTCTCTCTTCAGAAACTTCAGGGCTGATTTGATGCAGCAAAACTCTGCACAGAAACTGTGGTGAATGTGGAATGTGCTGACACGTAAGATCATTGGAGCAATTGGCAATTAAACATTTGCTGATAGACAGGAAGCATTAATTAAGGGAGCTAGGTTCTGTAACCAGCATGCGATATGTGACAGAATAGGAGTTGGCCAGTCTGAAGTATAAAACTGCCAAAATTCAATTAGACCAAAATGACTGTATTTTTTCTGATGTGCGTTGTAGATGTAGACTCCAGTCTATAGTATATTAATTATGAACAATAATTTTCATTGTAAGGCCATCAGCTCCTTGAATGTTTATACGAGTTTGCAGAGAGGCAAAGGATCCTTGTACAAATGGCATATATTTTGTTTTAGCTCTGTGTTTCATGTTGATCAGTCTGAACTCTCTGCAATGGACTTAATTAGTTAAGGATCTTCTGAGAACTATATATATTTCTCATAGAATATAAAAGCATAGAAATAATAACGTTTCAATCTAATTTTAAATATTTTCTACATGGAATTCACATATCATGAAAATGCACTCCAAATATTCAGGAAAATACTTTATATTAGTGAATAATTGAAGTCCAGTACCTGTGCAGGCCACAGCTGCAAACACCCAACACTGTCCATAGCAAACTGGCTGATGATTATTGTTGTTCCAATGACGGAGAATGGCAACACTTCCATTCCATTTCCCTGGATATACTCCATCGGTATAAGGATCATCCCATTTGCCAAAAAGTATTCCATTGTCATCATTACAATTCACCTGTAAGGGTATTATAGTATTGACAGTTTTGCAAAGTTGACAACTACAACAATGGGATCAATGAGTAAAGTCCATTGCATAAGTTATAACCATTTTATGAATTGAGCTATTGCAAGCATCTCCCATTTTCCCATTGTTTTGGCCTTTATCAGCCTTTCTGAAAAGAATTCCACCAACGAGTACTTTAGTTGCTCAGTGTGTTTTAAGATAGCATCATCTGTTTTCATGATAAATAATTCCAGTTGCAATCGACCAGGAAAATCACAATTGATATGGAAGGACTCAAGGCCATAAAATCTTAATAAATAGGAGTAGACTGTAAACCTGCACTAGGCCGTTCAGCATGATCATAATTGTTCCAGTGCCACAAGTCTCTATTTCAGTCAATTCTCTGATTCCCTTAGTGTACAAAAGTGCCTCAATCTCAGTCTTCAATTTTCTCAACGTTAATTCTCCGACATAGAGAGCTTCAAAGATTTTCAATGCCATGAGTAAAGGAATGCTTCTTCATCTCAATCCTCAGAGACCCCTGCCCAGCTGAGCTATGCTCCATTGCTCCAGAATATTGAGTCTGAGGAATTGGCCTTTCAATATCTACACCGCCAATCCCTCTCAGAATCCTTGATGTCTCAATGGGGTCATCTCTCAGTCTTCCAAAATTCAATGGCTATGGGCCAATGTTACTCCACAAGGTTAATCTCATCAATCTAAGGTAGATTAATTTAATAGATAATACATCTTTACTCAGATACTAAATGCTCAAGATTGCACAGTTCTTGAGGTGTGGTCTCACTAAAGACCTGCACAAATTTGCCAAAGTGTCCTGAAATTTACATTCTAATCGCTTTACAATAACAATCAATTTACTATTCACATTCCTAATGGTTTGCTGTACCTTTGTGCTAATTTGTTATGTATCATAAGTCAGCCCAGCAAAACCCGTGTAAATCTTTGGAAGTCTCTTCCTCAGGATACCATGAATGTTTGGTTATTGAGTGAATTCAAGATTGAAATTGACCTTCCTCGAAATCAGTGGAGAACTTGAATTTCTTCAATGAGTTTTTGAACACATCCTTAAATCTTCTTCTCTGACTGCCTAGGAATCTCCTCAATGGCAAAGTTCAGTATAGATGTTGTGTTTTCACCAGTTTCTTCGCATTTTACTCATTTTGGACTCTTTATGTTCTCCAGCCCATTGTAAAAGAGACACACCCTCCCTCAACCCCCCACACCTCCCAGACACCTCTCTGTCTGTTGCCCTCTAGGTCATTGTTCTTCACGTTATCAGCCATGTACTTTGTAAATGTGATGTGAATTTATAAATATTTACAGTAAACTATACCATAGGCTTTAGTATCATAGCTGGCTTTAGGCTTTAGTATCATAGCTGGGTATCTAATACAGCCTCATTTAAACCAATGAGGTCACCATCGTTCATTGATTAAAACTAAGTGGTTTGATCTTTATTACATTTTTAATTAACACTAGACGGGCATGGACTCATTGGGTCCAAACCTCTCCTGTGGGCCCGGCAACCCCTGTTGGGTCCAAACTTCTCCTGCGGTCCCGGCAACCCTCTGTCCAAACCTCTCCTGCTGGCCTGTCAACCCTCCACCAACTGACGACCTGTGGACCCGTTGCCAGCCAGGGATTCTCCCCCAGGGCTGGGGCCGGGCGAGGGGGGAGAGGAAAGGGGAGAGGGAGCCACTCACCCCGGCCCCGGGCGTCCATCGCGGCGGCAGCCAGTAGTAGGACAGCGGCCGCAAGGCGCTGCGGCTTGTTTGCCCTGCCTGCAGCCATCTACTTTGACCCTCTGCCGCCGCGCTGCACCATGGGAGGAAGGTCAGGCACAGGGCACGCCGGGAGGGTACCGGTCCTCCCAGCGGGGAGAGGAGCGCACTTAAAGTTTATTAAGTTTATTGCTTTTAAAATGTAACAAAACTTGATCAATCGAGACCACAGGCAAATGGTGAGGAGGGTAGGCCTAAAATTGTTGTGCTATCGTGTAGCGTTTTGGCTGTATTTCAGGTACAATCAAACAGACAAATATACAAGATGAGAGTTTTAGTAATATACTAGCACGAGTGTGCCCGTTGGGCCCGTCCTCGTAGGGTTTCCATTGAAACCGGGAGGGGAGTGGGGGGGAGGGAAGGGGGAGGGTGGGAGGAGGGAGGTGTGGAGGGGGGAGGGGAGGGGGGGGATGGAAGGGAGGGGGGAGGGAGGGGGGAGGGAGAGGGGAGGGAGAGGGGTAGGAGGGAGGGGGGGAGGGGAGGGGAGGGGGGGAAGGGAGAGGGGAGGGAGGGGGGGAAGGGGAAGGGAGAGGGGAGGGAGGGGGGTATGGGGGGAGGGAGGGGGACCTCCCATTTTCCCAGTACCCCTCTTTCCCCGTTGGGCCCGTCCTCATAGGGTTTCCATTGTAACCGGGAGGAGGGGAGGGAGGGAAGGGGGAGGGAGGGAGGAGGGAGGTGTGGAGGGAGGAGGGGAGGGGGAGGGGAGGGGGAGGGAATGGGGGAGGGGAGGGGGGAAGGGGGACCTCCCCTTTTCCCAGTACCCCTCTTTCCCCGTTGGGCCCGTCCTCGTAGGGTTTCCATTGTAACCGGGAGGAGGGGAGGGAGGGAAGGGGGAGGGAAGGAGGAGGGAGGTGTGGAGGGGGAGGGGAGGGGGGAAGGGGGGGGAGAGGGGTAGGGGGGGAGGGAGGGGGGAAGGGGGAGGGAGGGGGGAAGGGGGACCTCCCCTTTTCCCAGTACCCCTCTTTCCCCGTTGGGCCCGTCCTCGTAAGGTTTCCATTGTAACCGGGAGGGGAGTGGGGGGGAGGGAAGGGAGGAGGGAGGAGGGTGTGGAGGGGGTAGGGGAGGGGGAGTGAGGGGGGAGGGGGGAGGGGGGAAGGGGGGGAGGGGGGAGGGAGAGGGGAGGGAGGGGGTAGGGGGAAGGGGGAGGGGATCACCCGTTTTCCCAGTACCCCTCTTTCCCCGATGGGCCCGTCCTCGTAGGGTTTCCATTGTAACCGGGAGGCGGGGAGGGAGGGGGGAGGGAGGGAGGAGGGGAGGGGGATGGAGGGGGGGATGGGAGGTGGGAAGGGGTGGGAGGGAAGGTGGGGGACAGGGGAAGGGGGGGAGGTGGAAGGAGGGAGGGGGAGGGAGGGGGGAAGGGGGGAGGGAGGGGGACCTCCCCTTTTCCCAGTACCCCTCTTTCCCCGTTGGGCCTGTCCTCGTAGGGTTTCCATTGTAACCGGGAGGCTGGGAGGGAGGGGGAGGAGGAAGGGAGGAGGGGAGGGGGGAAGGGGGGTAGGGGGGAAGGGGGGGAGGTGGAGGGAGGGAGGGGGGAAGGGGGAGGGAGGGTACCTCCCCTTTTCCCAGTACCCCTCTTTCCCCGTTGGGCCCGTCCCCGAGGGGTGAGGGAGGTGGGGAGGGATGGGGAGGGTGTTGGGGAGGAGGGGGGGAGGGAGTGGGGATGGAGGTGGGAAGGAGTGTGGAGGAAGGGGTTGAGGGGGGAAGGGGGACCTCCCCTTTCTTTTTTCGAAACACTTGCCCCGGTGGCCCACGAGCATAGGGGCCCCATGCTGATCTGTGTATGTTAAATGACTTGCAATAAAAAACACAACTTTAAAAAACAATCAGTTGCCTTTCGCAACAATGTTGCAACCATCTCACACAAGCATTGTGACGTCACAAGCTGAAGACCTTGAAAAAAAAGGTTAAAAATAAAAAGATGTAAATTTGTAAAGAGCAGACACCCAATAGCAGCTGCTTGTCCATTGTGACGTCACACGCTGAAGACTAAATCCGCACCGCAGCGCCCCCTATAGGACCATCAATAATTAATGAGGGGGGGGGGCAGTGCTTTAAAACCT